>NC_031780.1:12009310-12068000 GCF_001522545.3 Parus major | reverse complement strand
CCCCCTTCCCTTTTTCCTTTTTGAGCCTCCAAAAGGCTCACTCGCCCCTTTCATCTGCCGCCGCGGCCCAATGGGAAGGCGGAGGCTGCCTGCAAGTGGTCTAATCTCAATGAGGTGTCAATCATGTTCCCCGGTGGGTGAAGTAAGGTCTTTTGTAACCGCCTCTGTCTTTGGGAAAGAGAGCAGAGAGGAGGAAGGCTGGAGCGGAGAGGGGGACGCCGGACCGTGCTGCAGGAGAGGAGCTGAGATTTGAGCTCGCTTGTGTGTTAGCAGAGAGAAGCGGAGCACATGGATTTCTAAACACGCTGGGATTTTATATATCTACAAAAAATAACAACAAGCGAACCTGACCCTACTGAAAACAGTCAAATGAATCGTAATTGCAGATCAATGCAGAGAGATGGGGAAACTTCACTCGAAACATGGTTAGTTCCTTTCACTTGCTACTTCCTTAGCCCCTTCCCTTTATTCGGATTTTACTCGGTTTGTTGCTGTGATTTTATTCTGGTGTCTAACGATCTTCCTTTATTATTTCCCTCACACACTTTCCTCCGGATCTGCCTAGCTGCCGTTTGTAAACCCAGAGAAAGTCCAGAAGGTAGGGATGGCTCCTCACTGTTAGTAACTTTGAACGCCTTCCCCCGGTCCGGCTGCCTGCCCCCGGCCCCTGCCCTCTCCCCTCAACTTTCCGCCGCGCTTCGCGCTCTGCGCGGCTGCCCCGCTCCCGGGGCCAGCCCCGGCTCCAGCCCCGGCTCCGGCCCCGGCTCCGGCCGCGGTGCCAGTCCCGGGGCCAGTCCCAGTGCCAGTCCTGGCTCCGGCCCCGGTGCCAGTCCCAGTTCCAGCCCCGGCTCCCAGCCCCGGCGGGGCGCAGGGACGGCCGCGGGGTTCGGGCGGGCTCTGCGGGCGTCTCAGCGGAGGCATTGTCTCCTTTTTTCTAGGTGATAGTTTTGCGGTGAACGCCTCTCTGGCTCGCAGAGGGCTGGAGGACTGGATGGTGAAGCAGAAATACTCCGGGGGCAGCAGCAGCGGCGGCAGCAGCTCGGGACTCCAGCACGGCTGCCAGCACCGCGCCGTGTGCAGGCTCTCCAGCGCCAGGGTATGTCAGCTTCCTCGCTGCCCCCCCGCCCCTTCCCTTTGAAATAGTGAAAAGCAAAAGCTCTTTCTACATCCCTCTTTCCCTCCCAAGGGGCGGTTGTGCAAAGGAAGGTTTTCTTTGCCCTAATGTTGCTCCGAGGCGCTGCCCCGTGGGTGGTTTCCTTCAGTCCTTTGATGAAGTTCGAAGCTGCAGAGCAAACTTGGTGAGGGAGCAAAAGCCAGAGGAGTAAGGGAACCTGACTGCTGGTGTCTGGGCAGTACGATTAGAACAAAACCTTTCACAAACAGGAACAAACAGTCTCTGGGGAAAGCCCAGCACCCAGCCGGCGTGCGATAGCTTGGGAACCCTGATTAGTGCATAAGTTTGCCTGTGACATTTTAAGTCCCCGAAGAGTTATTGTTATTTATTTGCTCTTTGTGAATAACGTGAGGCTGACTTTCTCCACGAGAGTTACTGTGCCAGTCACTTGTCCTGGATGTTTCACTGGTCACTTTTCACCCCTTCTCCTTCCTTCAGTTCTCCATGTAAAGCAGGGTGGGAGGAAATGTTTCAGTTGCCATTTTCTTTTATTTATTTTTAATGTTGTCTCTTTAAACAAAAAGGCATCATGGGAGGTAAACAGACTTAACATTACTTAGATATGGTCCTCATAGTGTTTCAGGGTGTGATCCAGAGCTTATTGATGTTTACTGAAAGAATCCCATTGACTTTGGATCAAGTCCTGAAAGCTTCATCACTGGAAAGGTAACCTGAGAGATGGAGAGATTGGAATCTGTGCTTCCCAGCAAGCAGTGTGGCTTTGAAAGCACAAGCAGAGCCAGGGCCACCAAGCCTCCTGCAGGCTCTTTGCTTTGTTAGCTACCAGTTGTATTGTCAGAAGCCTGGACTTCTTGTGTCTCAGGAAAAATTAACTTGCAAGTCGAGAATACTTCATTTTAGGTGGGATGGTGAAGTGAGCAGTAGATGTGCAGTATGGGAAAAGTTAACGATGACATTTTAGATTTCACCAGTATTGTATTTTGAGGAGCATAAAGTGTGTGAGAGTCGCTAGAAGTGGAGACAAAAGGGGTAAGATATTGACTTGTTTGTAGCTGATGAACATAATCACCTTCGATTTGCAGGTATGATTGGTTGAAGTGATATTTATTGTGCTTTACTTGGAAACGATATATTCAAAGAAGTTCTCATTAACAATAGTGTATACTTTGATGCAGATGCAAAGAGTAAAAACACGTGTTTTTAATTATTTTCTAATTATCCCAATTTTTGTAAGATGCAGTTTTTACATATGTTCTACCTTTCACATGTATATTTTCTAGAAAAGAAGCTCAAGTCACCAAACTAAACATCATTTAATATACAAGAGTTAAAGGTAAAAACTCTGATTTTAGTTTATGAAATGTATTTTCTTCCGCAAAGATGATTTGGTTTCTGAAAAGGAGGAGAAAATATCTTTTGTCAAGGATACTTTCTATTCACAACATTTTCTATTCACAACACTCTTCAGTTGGCAGTTCCTCAGGTCTGCTCAGCTGGAATGACAGTAGAACAGTATTTCTCCACTTACTCAAGAGGAAGTCCTCCTCATGATGGCTCAGCAATTAGCAAGCCATTAACTAAATATTAGTCTACAGTTTTAGTAGATTATAAAACTGTAAATAGGTTTAAGTGTGTTTAAAAGCACTGTTCCCATGAGGCTTTTTACTGCCATCCTTATAGAGATGTTTCTGAATGTTCAAAAATATTTGCCATTTATTGCCTAATATATTTGGTAGTATCTGTGTGCGTGTATAGGCTGCTTATTGACTTAGTTTAATTGTCATCCTGTCACAGGCACACTGTGACAGCAACATTAAAGTTCCTTTAAAATATGAACTTTTGGAATATGGAAGGATGCATTTCTAATCCTACATTGGAACCATATGTGCCATATGTATAGTCATTTTGACAAGGATTACGGAGTCACAGCTATTGACTCCATAACTGAGATTGCATGACTGCTTCTCTTCTGAGATCTCTTTGATCTCTAGTATAATTATACCAAGATACAAAGGGAATTGTAGCCTAACCTCTTGGTTCTTTGCTCTCCTCCAGATATAGAAATAGTAGTTTCTTCTGCTAATGGTTAGTAACAGGGTTGTATGGGACAGTGGTGTAGTATAGTCCCCAATAGTGTATCTCTTGAATTGACGAAGGACTGTTATCTTTACTGCTTCAAAATTAATCCTAAAATGTTCAATAAGCTTACAAGGCTCTGTGGAATGGTACAGTTTTATTGTGTCACAGCTGAAACTGTGACTTTTCAGTAAAACATGGAATTTTCCCCCCGAAATAGATCCCAAGTTGATGCGTTTGTGACTTATGTCAGAAAGAACTAGATCAAATGCTGATGAAAATATCTGCATTCACAGAAACACAGCTGTGTTAAAAAAATAATGGTCTTAGGAATAATTTTTTGAGTAGGAATCCTTTACCAGAGTTTTGTTGATGGTTTTGTTAGTATTTGGTGAAATTCAGTTTACTTCCAAAGACCTGTTGATGGGAGAGAAGAGCCTAGCCTAGCCTGAAGAGCTTCTAAGACTGCAAATCCAAAATTTGAATACTTTTTATGAGAACTTGGATATGATAGTGCAGTTTGATTTATTTTACTGTCTATAAGCCAAAAATTCTGTCCTGGTTGTAGTTGGAAGGCTATTTCTATCAAGAACAGACAGTGAATTGTTCTGCTCAAGTTAGTCATCCAGGGGAGATGACACTGAAATTCAAGGGACTCATGCAGTGTTTTACAAGAGGAATGAGTGACTAATGCAGGAAATCAGTAAAGTTTCATTTGTAGTACTCTAGAATGATTGAGTTTACAATCGTCGTGGAGGGGAGGCTTTTACATCACTTCACTCAAGGAGAGTTCAATTGTATGTCACCTTTCCTTCTCCTGAGCAGAAGTTTTGAGGGTTTCTCGGTTAGAGAAGACTTCCCTCAGCTGATGCGTTGTCCATATCGTGTCCAGTCCATCTGTCTCTCCCCTCCAATTCACTGAAAGAACAGTAATTAATGCCCAGCTGTTGCCAAAAGCACCAGTCTTCTGAGAAGGGTCTCGTGGAGGATGGTTGGGTGAAGGCATGAGGCAGGGGAGGGGAGCGTGTCCGAAATGAGCGCCCGTGGTGTGTGTGCAGCTGGCTGTGCTGGGCGAGAGCTCTGATCTCATTAAACCATTGCCACCCGCCCAGCAGGGGCTGCTCTGCTCTAAGGGTTTTAATGACTCTGCAGGCCGAGGGCTGGCCTGCAGCTTCCACATCAGGCAGGATTAAAGAGAAAAGGAATTCTGTTGCATCCATGAAAAGTATGAGGTCCAGAGTCATCTTCTGGTTTCAAAGCTAATTGAAACCACTGAGGCTGTAAATCTGCTAGCAACTGAATACACTTCTTTTGGTGCTTTATGAATGAGTTAACTTGTATCCAGAAAGGTTTTCTGATGCTGTGGATTATCCTATAATTCTTAAGTTTAAATTTATTCAGTGTGTTTACTTTTACAAACTATTTTTGGAAATCAACATTGTTTGCAAATATTCGTGTATTTGTTTATTTAACTGAGAAATGGCTCTGTGCTAGAGGGGGGAATATTAAATATGACATTTGCTTAGTTCCATTTACTTTTATCTTCAAAGCCATAAGAAGTTTTATGAGGTTCTTGTGCGTCTCATTGAGATCTGTGCTTGGGAATGGAAAAAGTCCCATATTTTTAATTAAATTTCAAACCAACTCTCAGTGAGCCACATTGTAGGTAATCATTTTAGGTAAAATAGAAATGACTTTACTTACCACTTCTGCTGGGCTCAGTGGTGCTAGTGATCCTCATGTTCAACCCTAATTGACATTAATTAGAGTTGAGTATCTGGTTTGGGACTAGCACAGTATGAAATTCTGAGGCGCATCAGTACTTCAGAGGTGGGGCTTGTTCTCCATTTGTTCTGTGCCTGTAACTGCCAGTGACATTAATGGGCATTCCTTGCATGGCTGAGAGGAGACAACACCAGTGTCAACTTCACTGCTCCTCTAGTATGATCAATCTTAAATGAAAAAAGAAGGCCTTCCCAGTCCCCCACTGTTAAATTGTGTTTGTGTGTGCATATTAAAAATACATCGCCTTACGGAAGACACAGCTGAGTTGGTCATTCATCCAAAATGAAAATAATAAACAGAAATGAGACTTTTTTGTGTTATGTACATACTAAAGGCTGTTGAAATGCAAGATTTAACTGTAGCACTATCTTGGGGTCATTTCATGGCTAGTGACACTTGAAAGGCTGCCTTCTTTCTGGTATGGTGACAAGAGCAATGAAAGTTTACTTGGTTGTTATCTTGTGTGACTGCTTGAAGTGATCTTTTTAACTGAAATGTTTTCAAGTCCATTAATGTCAGTACTATATAAATAATTATTTTTATTGACTCTGAAGATTAAAATAAACAGCAGACTCAGCATTGGTATGACTAGAAAGTATTTTAGTACACAAAAATGTTGTCTATGGCATTTAAAATAAATTTACCAAACTTTATATTGAGAGAGAGAGAGAAGCAGAATCTTACTTAGTGTTGAAATTTGGTGCCAACAAACCAAGATAATTTAATTAGTGATGTACATAGTATATCTTGACAGCTCTGGTTTGGGAAAATTATAATATGAATATTAACAATCAAAGAGTCTCTGAAAGTATTAGTGCCATGGTGATGAGATTAGTGAATTGGCCAATACTGTAGCAGAAAGCTGGATTCCAAGGGAATTATCCTTGAATGATACCAGTTGGTGCAATTAAAAGCCACAATTCAGTTGCCATATGGAAAGTGTTAGGCATCCTTATATGGTTTCAAAGCTATGTGCCAGAGGTTAAATTGACATATGAAGAAAAGCATAAATTAAATATTTTGTGTTATGAAATTAAAAGTTGACTTTGCTTGAGCCATATGGAGGAGGTAGATGGAAGACTGTCTGTATTTCATCAGGGCTTGTTTTATAGGTGTTTCAGATTTAATGTGGTGCACATTTAATTTGGCATGTTGATTGGAAAGCCGAATGGCCCATGAAGTTTCTGCAAACAATCTCATTAGAGAAACTTTTTTTTGATCTCTAACAACCCTCTTTCTCCCACTCCCTCTAAAGTGGAGTTACTTAGGCTGGTATTTGTAAGAAGAAAACATATTCTCTGTAGTAGCTGGGTCAAGTCCTCATCTGTGTCTCTTGGGCTCCTCATAGTCCCTGTTGGCTTAGTGAAACCTTAATTCTTCTGAATGAGAATGCCTTGGTTATGGTGTATGTTTTCTTCTGTAATCCAGGATGAAAAGTAACAACAATACATTATATTCTTTAATGTCTTGAATGTAAATAATGCAGTCCAGAACTTCACACTAAAACTTTAGTTATAACAAAAATGGCACATTTGTAGCACATGATTGTCGACATATGGGAGTGTTCTTTACAGCAGCATTCATTAACAGAAGGGTTTTCTGTAGGTTTTGAGATCTGTAATATGACCCAGGAGGAGCTCAGTAAGTGGCTGTTTGTATGCACCCTTCAGAAGAAGATCTTAGTTGACTTTTATGGTTTCTTTTGTGTTGAGTTATGAACAGAGGAAAGAGAAGTCTCTTGAGTACTGAAACTTCGTAGGAGTTAGTTTTTCCAAAGTTTGGGAAATAATTGTTCGGTGATGATATTTAAATCAGAATGGAACATTGCTCCCAGTGCTGCAGATGTTGGCATTTATAGAAATCCTTGCAGACGGATTTTGCTTCGTGAATGTCAGCATCAAACCCTGGTTGGAAAGCAAATGGTAGATGTTCAGAGGTAAAAAATACTTGAAGGATTTTGTTTTGTTGTTTTTTTGTAATGGAACTAATTTTCTTTTTCATATACCAATTTGAATACTTGTGAGTTTTCAAGCTATGTGATATTTATAGATATCTTTTCATGGAAAGTGAGGTAAGGTTTTAGTTTAAAAACATTAATGTGAAGGAATGGTCAAATATACTTTCTCTGTGAATTTATTTAGTTGTATCTGCCAACATTGGCAGCAAAACTAAGCCTGTATTTACTCCTACAGAGTAACTACAGCTATGGGAGTCTGAGTTGGACTATATTCCATTCAAGAATTATTAACCAAGTTCCAAATGCAAAATCTTCATTGTGTCTGATTTTTGAGCCAGGAAAGCATGTTTGTATTGCAATATCTCATGACATTTCTCTTCCAGTGGTGGAAGGCCAATGGTGTTAGCTGTGGTGGAAGGTCTGGGCTGGCTTTTAGCGTGAGCTAAGGGAAAGGGGAAATGATTTGTGTATCTCCAGCCACTGCTCCCCTGGTGTCTCTGCAAGGGGTACTGTTGTACAGGGCATTCGCTTTTTGTAGGCTTCTGGATTTGTTGCCATCAGAGCAATATGGCATGTATTTTGTTTTTTAACTTGAGGAATTAGTGGCACTTCTGAACATGTGAAACATCCCTTTTTGGGTTGGAAAGGCTTGTACAGTTATTGTATTGCAAACATACTGCTGCCATGTAACCTAATATCCAATGTTTAATAAGGTGATCCATTGGCTTGCTATGGGACTTTGCTTTCCAGCAGGTTTTTGTCTGTAAGCAAGTGTTTAACTAGATTCTCTAATCTCTGTGTTTCACATCACCTGATAGGTGCCCATCGTACTTCAGGAGTACTTGTGGTTTAGTCATACAGAATCTAGTTGTTTAAGGAAGAGAGTGTCTTTTGGGGAGGTTCTGTAGTGCTTTCAGGAAAGGTGGCTGAGAGGAAACCTCATCAATGTCTGTCAGTATCTGAAGGGAGAGTGTCGAGAGGCTGGAGCCAGACTCTGCTTGGTAGGGCTAAATAATAGAAGAGACAATTGGAAGAAACTGATGCACTGAAATTTCCACCTGAACATGAGGAAGAACTTCCTTGCTGTGCAGTGACCAAGCACTGGAACAGATTGTCCAAGAGGCTGTGGAGTCTCCCTTCACCGGAGAGATTCAAGAACCTTCTGGACACAATCCTGTGGCCTGTGCTCTGGGATGGCCCTGCTGAAGCAGGAAGCTTGGACCAGATGACCCATATGATGTGGTCCCTTCCAACTTGAACCATTTTGCCATTCTGTGGTTTGGCCTACTGTATATTATAGGACAATAAATGATCCTGTTGTTTTGGTCTGTACAATTTCTGGTGGTATGAATCTTTCCACTCCTCAGATGACCAGGCAGTGGCCACAGGAAATTGAAATGCTATCAGTGCCTGAGAAGGTCCTCAATGGCCAAGAAGAGCCCTGTAAAAATATACCTAAAGGGTCCCACCAGACACCAACCCTGCAGCAGAAGAGGGAGCAGAAGACCCTGTGGTTCCTTGGTTCAAACCAGGTCTCTGCCAAACATACATGAAAAGCAGTTGTTCCTTAAATCTGGAGCTATTGTTAATAAAGTTTAATACTTGTGAACAAGATATATCAGGCAAGCAGCTTTTCTGCTTTTTGCCAAAGCTCCAATAGTTTGGTAATTTTGTGTAATAGCCCTTCTCAGTCTCAGAGTTCAGTGGACTCTGAAACTCATTGAGTTGACTGTGGTGGGGTGTGGGTGTTTTGATTGGACCTTGAAAGGGGGCATCTATCAGCCTTGGTTTCAGTGTTAGTGGGTTTGGATTTAAATGCAGGCTCAGTGGCTCTCGTTCGTTTGTCATTTGCAATGAGAATGCCTTGAGAATGTGAGATCATCCCTTAAATGTTCAGATAGGTTTTGAGCAAAATTTGCAGCAGAGAACATTTAAGGCGCCTGGAATTTTCAGCCATGTGTCCTTGAACTTCTGACAAACAAATGCAGGCAGTGCATCTTGCTTTAGCTCAGAGGTGGATTGGCATGTGGTCGGAACAGTCTGCACTGTCCATCCAGAGAAATACTTTGTATTTTGCGATTAGGGTGAAATTTAATGCATTTGGGGGCATTACTGTGGCAGCTTTAAAGGGATTAAGTATATTGAGGTTCCTATTAAAGTATAACATTGTGATTCAAGATCTGTGAAAGAAAATCATGCATGGGTGTTTGATCTTGGGGTGCAGCCACACATGCTGTGAGGCATAAAATAAGGAGATAGACTCAGTAGGGAAGTGACAGAACAAAGTACCGTCTTGCAGGAGAAATGGGATTTGGGAGCAGGCTCGGATCTTTTGATCCATACTCTGATGCGAATGATGAGTGGTACTGAGGTGACAGATTTGTCTTGGGGGAGGAAGGAGAACGGTGGGTAGTGTGTCACATTGCCCTCGGAGATAGTTTGCTGTCTGATTCCCCAAAGATTTGATAGTGGTAGGTAAGGACTAAGCCGCTGCTTGTCCTATCTTAAAAATCTTTCATAGTTCCAGGACAGTTGGTTTCAAGAGAGTTAGGTAAAGAGGGTAGTAGCTGTAAGGCTAAGCCTTGTGCGTTAAGTGCATAGAAAGAACAAATGCCTGTTTGGGGGAGTAGGGATTTTCTCTGAGCATAGAGTGTCCCAGTCCTGAGCTCACAGAATAACAAGCACTCTCTGTATTGCGTAAGATGCTGTGGTTAAGCCTGTATCAGTGTTTCTGTAATAAACTACTCTTTTTGAAACAATAAATAATAATTTTGCCTGTGAACTTTCCAAGTCTCTCTCTGTTCGTGTAACGTACGTGTGTGTACACTACGGACACTCATTCCCCTGTAAAGAGAGAACATCACAGTCTAGCAAACAGAATATCTGTCATTCCAGCTGAGCAAAGGTCTAAGGCAATAACCCAAAATATCCTGGAAGAAATTCTAAAAAGCATTGAAGAAATCAATCGTCTGATCCTAGAGGAAGGGCTTTGATGTAATCCTGGTAAGTTTATACTGGGAGCCTGCCTATTTATGGTCAGCCATAGACTTTCTATATGAAAAGTGGATCAAATAATTTCATAAGCTCCTGCTGTAAAAAAAGATGGTTGATAATTTTCTAAAGCGTACACACTGTTTTAATGTAGATTGTGGCTTTTAGCAGAAGGCCAGGTGGGGAGGAAAGTCTTTTCAAAACAAGTACCTACAGGAAAATAAATAATACTTTGCTATTTTTTTTCCCCATGGAAAAACTGTGCCTCATTTAGCCATCCCGAATATTTAATTTTATTTTGAGGATAAACTTCATAGGTTATCTCAGTTAAAGCCACTTTTATTTATGCAAAGCTTATGTGCAAGGTCTTGTTCCTGATGTGGATATATAGGTATAAGGAGTTTTTTCAAATACCATAAATAAATTACATTTAAATGTATATTTTTAACTGACTCAGTGCAGTTCGGTAAGACTGTTTCTATAATTTCTAAAAATTCTGCATTATTTCTGTTTTGCTTTGATGCAAAAGTCCTGCTGTAATAGAAGGGAAGCTGCTCATTGGTTTTAGTGGCTTTGTATTGGGTTCTCTGCCACATTAGTGGAAGATGAGGGAAGGTTGAAGAGACTAATATTCTTTTAATCTGGCAGCTACATTGCTGGTGTAATGGCAGTGTATTTTCCCCTGCAGATGCAGTTTATCTGATCATTTTATGACAGGTTCACAAAAGTTTTTCCCAGCTGTACTGCCACTTAAATTCCCATTTGTAATTAGCAGTGTAATTTTCCAGATAGGTTTAAAAAGCATGTTTTGAAAGAGGCTATTCCCACAGCACTGCTTAATACCCATTAAAATGCCACATTTTTATTGTATGAAGGTGTTTTTTTATCTAATTAGGTTGGTTTGTTAAAGTATTGAACCACAATCTCATTATTTTTTTTTCTTCTACTCTAAGGGTGTTTTCAATCATTTATTTATGACTAATAGGAAGCACACAAAATCTTTAACTCTGGACTAATGCACAGCATAAAGAAGTAAATGAGATCTCTTCCTGTGTAAGCTATTGTACAGGGCTGTACTTTGAAAGACAGCTGCTCTCAGACTGCAACATGGTGATGTGTGGCAGGAAAGAAAGAAAAAATCCCCAGCATTTGGAAAGGAAGTATTGTATTCATTGATGCTGTATAGACTTCACTAGAATTTGGTCATCAACCTTACCGTGGCACTCTTTTCCAGATGGGTGTTTGATTTCTTTTTTATGTGCCATTTAGGGGGGGAAAAAAAAAAAAAAGATTGTGAGAACTCTGCTGAAATTCAAAGGTAAGGCATGTTGAAGTAGGTTGAAGTAGCTCTGTGTCCTCGGATATTTGCTGCTATCCAGGAGGGACTAGCTAGCCTGCAACATGCAGGTGTTGCTTGTGCTTATTCATGAAACATCCATGTGCTGTTCAAATACAGAACAAACCTCTGCTAAAATAATCTGTCCTTAGCCTATGGCCACCTCTGATTTTCCCCATTTGGAAAGACAAACCAAGGGCTCTGCAGTGGGAACCCCCTAGATTTGTCAGTAATTGAATAACAGACAATGGGTAATGTCCTGTGGGAGAAGCAAGAAGGCTGTGAGGTCCCATATTAGCTCTGCACGAGTAATCTGACCCTCCTCATATGTTTCTGATGGCAACACTGGCAGTCCTGTCTCCTCAAAAATGACAGGAATTTCACCACCACTGGGGAAAGTAGGAAAGCTTGTCAAACATAGAAGAGCAGAATAGTTGGATGAGAAAAATGCTAATGATGTGCCTTTAGGGGTATGTTTTAAGAAGGGAAAGAGTCCTGGCCTAGTGTACAGTCTGAGTGTCTCCTAACACCAGCAGGAACCCTATCCAAAGGCAGGGTGAGGCTTGTTCCTTCCACAGTCTCAACTGACACGGGCTCTAGTCAAGATTGTCTGCTATTGCACGTCAATTCCAATATCCAGCAGTACGAGGATTGGGTAGGCACTGCTGCCTTCAGTTAGAGACTCTCCTGAGAGGCACTCCAGCCTGAGAGAGCTGCCAGATCTGGGGGTGGATGTGCTTTAAACTGGGCTGGCACAGCACAGTGATGCTAGCGGGCTGGGTGCTAATAGCTGATGGCAGAGCTGGGTGGAGGGAGCTAACTTTGCTTAGAAGAGTCTTCTGATGTTCAGTCTTATCTGTGTGTAAGTGGGAGAGGGAAAAACCCCTTGTGTTACCTGGGCTTGGCCATCCACAGCCAAGGATCTTCCTTCTCCTGACAAGGGTGAGGAGCAGTATTCTGTGTCATGCCTGGCTGCATTCCAGACTCTGCTGTGCCTTGTGCAGCACTGCTTTGCAGCAGCCCTTCTTGCAGGGTGATGCCTTCCCTGTGTGTCAGCCAGGGAGAGCGGCCTCTCCTGCCGACCAAGGGCTGGTGGCTGGCTTTCCCCAGCCTTCACACATCTGCTGGAGCTGCCTGCCTGTGTTGTGCAGAGAGGGAAATGGTACATGCTTTGCCACGCAGTTTTGTGACTGTGCTGGTGATAGGAGAAGTTTTGGAGTGAGTGATCTTGGTGGAATATAAAGGGTTACGTTGTTGAAGTTACCCAGGCGCCAATCCGCTGGCACACCGCAGGTGATCTCGGAGTGAATGTTGTTTAAAGCGCCTGTCCCACGGTTTCACAAATGTGCTCTGACCAGAGGATGTTTTTCTAACTTCAAAGGGCTTCTCAGGCTGGCTCGGTGCCTCACAGACTGAGTCCACAATTCCTCTCTGCTCATGATGTGTTCTAACCATGTGTGATTTTTTTGGTATGTGATGTTTCTTAAAGAGGCATTGACCTGTGTTCAAGTGAAACTTGCTCTTAAGCTTGTAAACACAAACTTGTCGTGTGGGCAGTTTTCATCTTAACTTGATGTGTGTATTTTTTTTAAGAGCAAGAATAGATATCAAAAGGAGGGATAATTTATAGGAAGAAAAAACAAAAAAAAGAAAGAAATAAACTTGTAGCAACCTTTTGAGTTGCACCATCCAGAGTTCTCTCCTTGAAGATCAAAGCGTGTGTCCTTTCTCCATAAGGAGAAGAGCGCGTTCCCACCTTGGCACTGTGAGTGTTACAGTGGGTGCTTTGTCCAAAATGTGCCTCTGCACAAGGAGAGTGCAAGGGGGGAAAGCAAGGCAAAGAGGAGTAGAAAGCAGAAAGAACTTAGGGTGCTTGTGAGTGACCTGATTTTTTTTCTTCTCTCCTTCTTTAACAATGCTAGATTAAATGAAACTTTTAGGAAGATGTTTGCATGTTTTTAAATATTTAAGGTTTCTTTTTCTTCTGTACTACTTTGGACTTTTTTGTGGGGGACTGCTTTTGCTTTTTAATAGTGAGAATTAGAAATGGCTGAGATTTTGTAGGCCAAATTCTTTTACTGTTGAAGTTCAGTAACTCTCTGTTAATTCTGCTGAGAGCAGGATTTGGCCCTGAAATATCTTCTGAGGTACACTCTGCTACATTAGCATAATGGGAAGATTTAGTTTCACTGGTGGACACTATTTTATGCAATGTTTTTTGCATTTAGTAAAGCTAGAAGAAGTAGGATAGTTTGAGGTTTTAAAGTAATAATTCTTAGTTTACTGTTATTGCTATTATGGATGGGTTTGAGTTGATTAAAAAAATAACCAAAAAAACACAGCAGCAAAACAAACCCTTTCTTCAAAGAAACCAATACCTTGTAAGCCAGACCATAATACTTTCTGTTTGGCAAGGGATTAAGAAGTATCATCTGCTGTGGGAGTAAAACATCACACTGTGAATGGCATGCCGTGAACAATATGTCTCAGCTGTGCAATGAAGTTTTGCTCCTCTTGAGTAACAGTACTGCAAACTAGCACTTAGTAATTAATCCAGCTTTCAGATCAGCTTAATCCCAAACTCCTCATCCAGATGAAATCCTGGAGAAGTTAGTGATGTCTAGGACCTAAGCCCTAGCAGCAAATAACCTGTACTGCCCTGCCATCCCATGGTTATCAACAGGAACCATCCCACCACGTTTATTTTGGCTGGTTTTAAAGCAGGTGGCCAGAATGCGTTCCTGGTTTCAAAGTCACAGCTGCTGCTTTGAAATTGTGTAAGTAGGGCTTTGGTTTCTTAACACAAAATAACTGAGCTGCTGTTTAGTATTAGAGCATCATTATTCTGGGAAATGCACTCTTCGTTTTAAAAATATCTTCCCTATGGAAGTTGAAAGCTTATACCTCATGATTCTAAGGTCAAAGAGCTGAAATGGTTCCTTGTTTGACTGATTGTAAATACTCAAGAATTTCTCAGTGACTTGAAATGAGTGGAATCTGGAGGTAGTATTAAAACTGACAGCAGTATTAGAAGCACAGAATTACTGAAGAGGTCTCTTGTTTGTTGGCATCAAGTAAATTAGGGGAGGACTGTTTTGGACAACTATAATTTAAGACTTTTCTCCTTTAACTGGATGTTTTTGTGGGAGCTATCCCCAAAATATCATATGTTTATCATTAAATAAATTAAAAGAACAAATGGACTTTATATCATTACAGTAATGATGTTATGATTAAGTTGAAGGAAATGTTCCATTACAAATCCCCATTTCATCTCCTTGTAAAATTTTATTTTAAAATGAGCCATCTTGGGTGACTTTTTCAGTAGTGTCAGCAACAGTGTCAGCAGAATGGTGAATTTGTGTCACTGGAAGTATAAAGAGAATTCATGAAGGAGTTTGTGTTCAGCATAGTTTTCTTTTTTATAAAAAAGGATTCTATTCACTGCGGTTTTTTTCCCTTCTTTTGTATTCCTTGCCACCTTATGATATTATAATGTTTTTTGCCTACTTTCAAAATTTCATAGATATATATTTATAAAAAATATATGTCATGTAAGCCCTTTTCTAGTGTAAGAGAAAGTACATTTTATGCAAGGTACACAGCATGGGGTTTTCTGGGCCTTCAATCTCATTTGATCCTGTCTCACAAGAAATGCATCAAACAGGAATGAGCAAAATGTAATCCCCTCAGACTGGGTGAAAATGTTCTCCTAAAAAAGAAGATGAGAGAGGGCTGGTGAGAGGAAAGGCTTGACCTCTCCTCTGAAAGGAGGTCTGAAAAAAGCAAGTGGGCAGAGGAAGGAGTGCATCTTCAACTTATATAGACAGGCTTGGTAAAGGATAGAAAGGGCAAAATTAGAGTACTGGGGACACAGTCAAAGAAATTAGTCCAATTTGCATGCATGCAATATAACAAAATCATTGACTTGGTTGTTAAGGGGAAGAGGTGAGAATGGGCCCATCAGAAGTACAGCCAGTACAGATGAGTTATCTGGGCTTAATCCTTTTTGCTTCAATCATAAAATAATTTTTGTTTGTATTTTCGTCTTATGACAGAAATTTCTAGGAGCTAAGTCTGTTGAGAGCTGCATGTTCTAGTGCAGCACTCTTCAGATTTATCCATTTGCAGGTGGTACTGGACCATATTTTATATTCAGGTGTACGAACGATCCCTCCGAGGTTAAAGCTGTCCGTGGTTCAGATACAGGCTCTAATAACAGGGTGTGCCCCTGCTAGCTGGGCTGCTGCTGTTGCCCCCTGGAGCTCTGCTTAGTGGTTGGGATTTTCATGGGTGGGATGTCAGCCCTGTTGTACTTAAGGAGATGGGGTAATAGGTTAAACACAGCTTTCTTAAGCTCTCTAGGTCGCAAGGTAGGTAGGCTTTGAAGTCATCTGAGATTAGCAGACTGGTCTGGCAGCTGAGATGTGGAGCTGGGAGGTGTTTGTGATGTGGGTGGCCAGGGATGGATAGCCACTGCTGTGGTGCTGCCTGGTCTCTGAAACTCTGAAATTATGGTCTAAGAGTGAGATCCTGGAGCCAGCCATTCTAGTCTAGATCCTAGCTTCAGGTGTATATAATTTTTGAGGTTGTTCATATCTTCACAGAGACCCCAAATAGCTAAACACTTCCCACTCATTTAGTCTCATTTGTCTTCTCTTAGAGCCTACTGGGTTTATTCACTTTTTCCCAATTCCCCATCAGAGAAATATGTATAGTTCACGAAGAACTTCAATGTCAGCTGTACTCTTAATTCATTGCTATGTTTTTATGAACAAGCCAGGTATTTATCACCTACTTTCCTGAGCAAAGTAAGAATGAAAAAGAATGTTTGAATTCTCCTTGAAGTTTATATAATCTCCCCTTGAAAAATAGCCCAACCTCTTACATTGTTTCTTTTGATCTACAGTAATCTTCCTAAAATGTTTCAGAAAGGGGCCTTTCTGAACTGTCCAGCTCTTGTTACAATCCAGCAGCTCAAGAAGTCTAATTCTAAAAAGTTTTTATTAATCAAAGCTGTTCTGCCATACAGAGAGAAAAGGAATTTTACTTCTCACTCATCCTGAAGACTTTGGACAAGGTTGTAGAAGGTGGTGTGAGGGACGTGTCTTTCATGTATGAGCTGAATCTCCACTCTTGTGGAGGCCTGGCCAAGGATATGTGCATTCAAGTGATGTGGGCTTCCTGCTTTTTGCTGTACCTTGCTCTTGGTGGTGCATATAGAGTCAAGGCAGGATTAATAGGAGTGCAGGGACAGAGCGTACAGCTGCATGTGTGTAAATCATAGCAGGTGTACAATACAGCATGAGGAGAATTGAGCCAGGCTTTCACCACTGTTACTAAGGGAAATTGACTGCACAGACGTAACTAAATGGGGAAGGAGAAGCTTTGCAAGGAGATGAAGTTTTTCTGGTGGTTGCTTGAATAATGAAATTACTCTCTGTTGAAGGTTATTCTCTGGAGCAGCAGAGTTTGTACATGAGTGAAATGCATGTCAGAATGTTTACAAAGAACTGAAGTGGGGTGGTGAGTCAAAGCAGTAAGCTTTTCTTTACACCAGCTTTGTAATGGAGAGCCTTATAATGAGAGTGAGCTATGCCTCTGATTCCAGACCTTTGAGCTATCTGGAGCACAAAGTGGAGCAGGTTTACAGGTGAATCAACACCTCTCCCCTCCTCCTTTGGTGCTGTCTGCCATGCATCACCCAAAGTCATGTTTAGAAATGGTGACTGATGGTTCGTGATGGGTACTCCCAAGCTTTTTAGTGGTGCTGCTGAATTCTGTGCTGTGAGTGGATTTTGTTCTTTTAAACACAGCTAAATGTATGGTGCTGAGGAGGCACTTATTGTCCTGTCAGCCTGGCAGCAGTGAGCACACCCCCAGAGCTGTGTGTTGCAGCCAGGCACATCCCAGTTTCTAGCTTCCCTGTTCCCCACTCCTTGTAAATATGAAGAGAATTCAGGAATATTCTGCCCGTCTAAAGAGGATTTTATGGCATCTCAAACCCTATTATTATGTATTTAAGGATTACTTCTCTGAATATTGAATCATAAGGATGGTTTTAATCTAGCAGCTCTGTGGTTTTGGAGAATTTGGTCAGTCTGGCTGGAATCAGGGTACTTTAGTCTGTGTGTTGGATATGGGCATTTATTGTTGTTTTTGGGGATTTTTCCCCTCTCCCTTTGCATGCTGAAAGCTTTCATTCCCACCTATTGCCCACAGATCACACTTTCTCAGTACTTGAAGTGCTTCTTCCTTTCCCTACCAGTTCCTCAGGCCTCAAAATATGTTAGCTACTTCTATTTTAACAGCTGTTGCCTTTGGTTTAAATGCTTGATTTAAATGCTACATTCCTCAGAGACTAAGTCTTGGGGGAGAAACAAAATCACGTGGTGGTCTAGCTAGCAGGGTGTACATTTGGTGTGGAACACCAAGAATCCTTTGCAATCATGTGTTGTCTAGCACACCAAACTAAGATTGGAAGCAAGTACACACTGTATCTACTGAATATCTGCACCTTGCTATACCGTAGCCACCGTGCAGCTGGCTAACAAAAAACACGTGTAATGTATACATATTTTTGGAGCTTAAAGAATTTCTCCTCAAATCTCCTACTTCCTTACTTGCCTGGTTGTGAGTAGAAAGACAGTGGAGCATAGCTCAGCTCATGAGCAGAATCATTTTGGGAAGAGGACAGTGCAGAGGCAGTGCTTGCTGCCTTACTTGAGGCAGAGTGGAAATTGGAAAGGAAACTGTGATTCAGTGCATCACAGTCATCTCTCAGACAGCTCCAGGGCAGTGCAGCTCTCAGCTGCTGCCTTGCTCGCAGTGGATTATAGGGTCATAATACAGCCCACTATGCTGAAGCAGAAAAGCAGTAAATTCATCCTCAGGAGCTCCTTTATGCTGTCTAGAAATGAGGAATTCCTCTGTAAGAATGTAATACTTTTTATCCAACTTCCGAATTCCCATGCTTCAGTAGTGTATTTATCTTCTCCATTTTCATGCTAGGAATAGAGGAAGGCCAAGAAACTTGTATAAGAAACTTTGCAGCCAGTGATATGTGCACTGTAGCATCCTATAAAGTTAACAGGGATTAAGGTGAATGACCATGTGAGCAAGGGAGGCATCCCATCAGGAAATATGTCTGTGTAGCCACTAAAGCAATACTATCTACAGGCTTTGAATCAAAGGCTTGGACAGCTAAACAAAGCTAATCCCCAAAGATGTACTATTAAATTCATTTCCTGTGTATGGAACAAATATTGTAGGAGTTTCGAAAAACATTTTCGAGCCATTGTTAAGAGAGGAGTTGGTGTGTGAGCTACAAAATTCAGATCTGTGTTCAGACTTTCACCATTTTTGTGGTTTTTGGTTTGAGCCTGTGCCTAGTTAGCAGGGATCTAAATGTTAAAATTCACCCATGTGGCTTGAGAGATGTTCTCTGCTAGTAGTGCAAGTCTCACTTTTTCAGCATGTTTTTGTTTTAGAAGATTTCTTTCTGCTGGAGTCAGATCCTTTCTTTTACTAAGCAAATTCTGAATATTCAGGCAAAGAAGGACAACTTGATTAGGTCTAGTAGAACTGAAAATCTACTATTAATTTTCTATTAAAAATAATGCTCCTTTCATATATTCTCTTGAAGTAAAAACTTGTATGTTCTTACAGAGAAGAAAGTAAATGTCCTGTCATGCTATCTTTTTAGGAAAGCTTTTCTTTCTTTGTTTCAGTTATAGCTGGATACATTTCATTACTCAAGTAATTGTAATTAATTGTTAGATGGTAAAGGGTTAAACTAAACATATGAATAAACATGAATATCCTTGATTTTGGAGAACTTTAAGCAGGGAAGTGGAACACTAAGACACACTCACACTGGGTAGAAGCTGCCTGCTCAGACCTGTTAAGCTGTGTCTGACCCAGCAGTGTGTTTGCAGAGTGAGAGGTGAGGGCTCTAAATCTGAATTCTCGTCAGAAGACGTGATTTATGAATGGCAGTGAGAATCACTTGCCCAAAAGTGAACAGGACAAATGAGCTGGGCACAGAACACGCTTTCCCCTGGGCTATCACCCATTGTATCTGTAGCCTGGTGTGTGACACTTAATGTGATTCCAGGCTGGCCTCGCTCAGAGCAGAGGCTGATAATGTGTGAACACGTGTGATGGTCCTGGGATGGTGGACAGACAGTCCATGGGGCACTGCAGGGTGTCTGCTTTCAGAGGGGGTTAGTGCTGACTTCCATAGAGTCAGGCTCTGGCTGTTGTAATCGTGTAGCAGAGAATATTACAGAACCAGTGATCTCAAATGCTTGGCACTTTGTTGTAAATTTAATCTATTTACATATTTCCTGTGCCACTGTACAAACAAACCAGTGGGCAGAGTCCTGAAACCATTTTCTCGGGCCAAGTTCCAGTTGATACCAAAGAGGTCAGAATTGAAAGTAATCACTCATTTGGAAGCATTTGAATGTGACCTTTAGAGAAATAATTTTTCTTTTGCTGACTTTTTGCATCCCTCATTTTAAATAATTGAAAATCAGTAGGAAATTTCAATGAATGCAGGCTATGTATATATGCCAGTAAATACTGTAGTAAAGACTGAATGAGAATTTAGTCTATATTGTTTGACACCAAAAAAAAGTTTACTTGGATCTGTGAAGAATGATGAGGAATAACGGGGACTTGGGAAAAACTGAGTGTAAAGACATGGCAGTAGCAGTCTGTTTCAATGTGTAATAATTATTGGAAAATGGTGCAGGTTTTAGTTCCACTCAGAATCATTAAAGCTGCAGTTTACATCCCTTAACTTTCTCAAGTATGTAATGGAAAAGGGTCTTCAAATTTGAGTTCATTGAACTCTGTCCATTTCTCTTTCTTCTACTGAAAAGATAGAATAATTGTGTGTATCTATGCCAGCAAAATTTAGATGTATGGGATTTTTCTCCCTTTCAATGAATATCTTTTACATGATACCATTTGACATAGAAGCGTTGTTACTTTAGGCATGCTGTAGCAGTTTATGCTGACAGCAGTTAGTTATAACTCAGAGCTCTGTCCTTTATAAAGATTAATGATCCTTGAAATAATAAATATATTGGAAATGCCAACCCTGGAAGTTGTTTTCAGATCATAAATAGAATTGTTTGTGTAAGAACAGACATCTTCGCCTGCTATTTCCTATAATAGAGCAGTAAGGTTTCAGTATCTCAAAGGTGCTGGTGGAGAGAAAAGATCCCTTCATGAGGAATATATGTGTTGGGAAGGGCAGGAAGAGGGTGATGACAAGCCATTTTGCAATATCACATTTGCTTATGGCTTATGGGGAGTGCTGCAAAGAGCTTGAAGCTTTTAACACATCTGAGAATTGTTGACTTTTATTCTGGCTGCCATCATTCAGCAGGCAGAAAACAGCTCAGCAGGCACGGGGACCAACAGCTTGGCTTTTGTGGGTGGGCATTGTTTCAGGGGAGAACCAGTAACTTAAAAATAAATTTGCTACAATATAGTCCTAACAGTAAATTAATCATGACATTAAGAGGGAGTGTATGCATAGACATTACTTCACAGAGTTGTCATAAATTCTGCTCTTGCCATATTTTAATTTTCAAGGCTTTTGAATCTCAGACAAGGTGCTATAGATGTAGTTATTAAATTCTGCAGAAATATTTTTATTGGGTAAGACATTGCTTGATGATGTAGCTGTGAAAGGCAAATTCAGAGACTAGCAAAAGGTCCTTTATCCATGGATTTAGGAGGAAAAATACCATTTTGTATTTGTATACCTCACTTATTATTGAAATACTTGCTTTACATTTGCCTTCTTTTCCCTGAATGTATGCATATATATGTAGTCACAGTCTTGACAATGTGGGGTTTATTGTGTTTGTTACTGGGTCATCAATAACATTGTCACCCATAGCACACGAGTGAAAACACAACTTTGGAAATTAAAAGATTTTTACTCTTGTGGTGCAGAAGACACTTCCTACTGTAGAGTCACCTGAGGAGATGCTGCCCTTTTCCAGCTTTTTTTTGTATACTCTTGAGAGAAGACACTGGATAGGATATAAAGGAAAGAAAATGTTAAAAAGTTTACACAATGTGTTTCTTTCAGTGCAGAAGTGAATGTAGGTGGAGGCTGAGTTAGACTAAATATTGCTGAGAAAACAGTATCTAGTTCCCTGCTTCACCAAGGTTTTTCCTCCATGTGCCTTGAAAGGGAAAGCCATGTTCTCTGCACCTTTCTGTATCAAAACACATGCTGCTAATTGTTTGATTTCTCCTCGGGGCTGTTCTTTTGGATGGTGGTTTGCCATGCCCTTTTAGCCTATAGGGACAGCCAGTGTCAGAGGGAGCTTAAAACAGGTTGTCTGCACTAAAGATGTTTGGCAGCCAGGCAAAGAATGGAATGGCAGTGCTGGGAGAGTTAAACCCCCCTCATCTCCTCTTATCCATGTAGCAAATGTTGCCTGTGGTGGGGCAGAGATCTCAGGATCAAGTGCTTTGGAGGCTGAGACGGGAGTTTGGTTGCAGTCTTGGGGCAGATGGTCTCTGCATGAGTGGGGTGGTGGATGCACCAATACCTGGGTGCTCCATGGAATCCTGTCTGCATTCCCCTATACTCCACAGTAAATACAAGGTAATTTGAGGCAGCTTATGCCTTTATTTACCCCAGTAGAAGTGTTGACATGAGCTATTACTGTGGAATGCCTGCCATGTAGCCATACTCTCAGATGTCCTAATGTTGAGAAACTAGCCTGAAGCACTTTGCTGAGGTTCATCCAGTAAAATTTCATAGCTTAGTCATTTGCTCCTTAAACCATGATAGCAGAGCTGTATCAGATGGCAAGGTCCCACAGCTTCTAGCTTCTAACAAAATTTAAGAGTTGTTTCAAGTTTAATTTGATGCAACAATAATTTATATAGTGTAAACTTATTAGATGTATCTCCTGTTGCTGAAATTAATCAGGCAAAAGTCTCATAAGTAAAATTATCCTCTTCATCTTTCTTTAAAAAAAACAAGCTCCCTCCTGTTTCCTATTTAAGAGCACTGGTTAAATGCAGTCCTTTGCCACAAAACAGGTGTAAGCCACTGTCCTGCCCTGGCAGCACACCTTGGCCACAGCTTGGAGAGTCAGGGCTTGGCCTTTCTGCTCAAGCTGCCAGCTGTGTGTTGCAGGCACTCAACAGAAACTGGAAGTGAAATCCCTATTTCATTCAACATTGGCCACCTGTTGGATAATAGCTTTCAGCCACCATTGGACTGGGCTGAACTTGGAACAGCAGCCTGCTATTGAAATACACCATTTTCCTTTCTGATCTGCTGAGCCAGCTCATCCTCCAGAAGCATTTGAAACAATGTGAGGGGCGGGTAAGAACATGAAATTTTCCTCCCGCTTCAAATGAGTTTTCCTGCGACTCGTCTTCACACAAGCTGTTTAGGTCTTCAGTTCACTGTTCACACCATAGTTCTCAGGTGCCATTTGGCTTCAATTTCTGTGTAAAGTTTTTGGAAATCAGAGATATATGGAAGGGGACAAAACCCTGTAAGACCCTTCCTGAAGGAGGCAAAATGTTTCCTTTCTTGTGAGGAGCAAGTGAGTGTTCAGAGCCCTTGAGAGCCAGCTTTGTTCCTTGCTCCCTGCTCTTGACACGCACGACTCAGGACACTTCTGCCAAGAGTTCTACTTGCACTTATGTTAGTGGAAACATCCCTGATAAGAAGGAGTTGTTGTTCAAGTCTTGTGGCTTCAACTGTGAAGGATTTTAGGGGTTTTTTTGCATAGAGACCGCTGATCCATTTGTTGTTATATAAAAATGTGAGTGAAGGTTTATCTTTTCCTTTGAGATGTATGGTACTAGCTCTGGAATTGCTTCCAAGTTTACAAAATGACTCTGTGGTTTAGTCCTCTCTGATAAACATTTTTTTGTTGTTGTTTCAAAGTTGGATCAGATTTTTGTTGTCATAATGGTTGGTGCACTTGGCAGCTTGCGTTTGAAATAATTAGGAGATAAAATTGGACTGAGCTGGAAATCCAGCATGTCTGGTATTTTCTTGCTTTAGTTAGTGATGTTTTTAATCCCCCTTTTAACTTTGAAGACTAATGTAAGGCAGTTAAGAACTGAGGGTTGATAATTTTTTTGTCATTTTTGAAACCTAGATCCAAGCCAGCTTCTCTTGCAATATTTCAGCCTCAACCTCCCAGGACACTTGGAGATAAATCAGCGTCTTTATCAAAAGAAGTAGGCTTTTTGTGCTGGTAGCAGTGTAACATTAAATATTCATTCTAATTTGCAGAGTTGAGACAATTATTCTGAGGTTCCCAATAAAGTTTACTTTGGAATTTGAAGCTTTGAAAACATGCTGCTTGCTTAATTTCAATTATCAGTAGCCAGTTATGGAGTTTAATTTTCAGATGCATCAGAATTGAGATGAAAGGCAAAACACCTCAACATTGAGGGGTTGAGGGTTTGGTTTTTCTGGTTGTTTTTTTTCCTTTTAACCCTCTTCTTTTTGTTGCCCACAGTGCCATGGGTATGGTGAGGGAGGAAGCAAAAGATAAGGCTAAAATGTGAAACAGGCTTCCACCTTAAAGAATCTTTGCTGTAGGAAACGTATAGGTTGAAAATGTCCTACAGAATTTTGAATCCAGTCACATTTAGAAAAAGGATGCTTATTTGCAGTATTGTTCTGCACCTTTTAGGAGCTGTTGGTTCCAGTTATGGCTTACAAATGGATTTACTTTAGCAGCAGGAGAAATAATTATCTGTGTTATTAGCATCACATTCTTAAAAAAGCCAAACAAAATCCAACAAACTTGGTCCAACTGACCATAATTTCACAAATACACTGCATTCAACAGAGGATTAACAAGACAAAAGTTCTATGATGTGGCTTGGGCTGTATCTGCTATATCCAGGCTTGGGAAAGGAAGTGCATTCTGGAATTAAGAAATACAGACTGCAAGCATCAGAGTCTAAATCATATGCAGATTTAATTTTTTTTTTAATTATTGTCTTGATTTTACTGAGTTAACTTCTTTAGCCCAGAAGAAATC
Organism: Parus major; assembly: GCF_001522545.3. Classification (NCBI taxonomy): domain Eukaryota; kingdom Metazoa; phylum Chordata; class Aves; order Passeriformes; family Paridae; genus Parus; species Parus major. The sequence goes on along the minus strand of NC_031780.1, from coordinate 12,043,662 downwards.
ATGTGAGGAAGGAGAACTAGAAGCTAGTTATATGGCTGCAAATACTTCCATGAAAACATCTTTTGTTAGCAGTCTACCAAATATGTCACAGGAGGACAGTTGTGGCACCTGCTCTCATTTCAAATTCCTGTAGTCATCTTCAAACAGAAAGCACAGAAACTGAGGGACTTTGAATTTGACTTGTTTCCTTTGTAGTAATGGTCCCTCAAGTACAGAACTGAACATGGCACCTTGCTCTGAGTCTGAGCCTGTTCAGAGGATAAATTGACTACTCAATCTGCTTTCTTTCAAAGGGTCTAAATTCAAGTTATTGTTTTTACAGTTGATTTTCTGAAAAGATTAGGCTTCTCAGTTTTCTCCTCTGGGCAGCATATGGGAGGACATCCAGATGCATGGGCAACTGGCAAAGCAATTTTGCTCTGCTGCTGGTGGCCTTAATTAATTATGTCTAGATTAATTAGCTGATCCATTTCTGGATGCAGTGTTTGGGGAAGAAAGTAAATGGGAGCATTGTGAGCCAAGAGTTAGGGCACTTTCTCAAATATGAGTAAGAAAACATATTTTAGCTGGTATTCTCAGAGCAAGTGGGCTCCCTCTGCATGTTTCCTGTGCTTAGAAATACACAATTTTTAATGGTGAAAAGAGAAGCTTAAGTAAAAAAACCGAAACACTGAAGTTTGAATGGTAAAACTATATACATAAAATCAAGCTGTTTCTTTGTGGAATGTGACTTATGGAGAGGAACACCCAAGTTTTAAACTTCCTCCTTCAAAATTTATGGAAGCCTTAGGAACTTTCCTTTTTTTTTTTTTTCTTCCCCTTTTTTTCCCCTCCTGTTTTTAATATGACAGAATCTGTTTCAAGATTTAACTTTTTTTTTAAAACACATATTACAAAGTATGCTTCACAACTTGATTTAATGTAGCTTCCATGTGTCTCAAATACAATAGTAACTTCTGAAACCAATATTTCTTTAGAGAGCAGTAAAGTTGTTTCTTCATGACACCAGTAAGTAGTTTTCTTGCCAAGAAGTATATTGTAAGATTTATTAGACTCTCCATTGCCCTCCCCCAAGTAACCCAGATTTTAGCTTCAAGTAAAGCAAACATGTTCAAAAAGTGCTCTTTAACTTTAGGCTAGGCGGATACAAAATAAAATCCTCCAGGGGTACATTACAACTAAAAGATTCACAAGCCCTCCAGGGGGTTTAACTTTTTAAGTAGGCATTTCACAAGTATTTGTTGCATAAACCATTATATGCTCTAGGCTGGGGTTCTTGTAGAATTTTATTTTTTTTTTAAAGTATTTTTTTTAATATAAGACAATCAGCAATGTATTTTTGTGAAAAATTAATATCTCATCTTTGCTTAGAAGTGATGTTATTTTCTGTTCTTCAAAGTATGTGTTGGCTTCATTTAATATTTAATATCAAATTTCTTGGACTGTCATTTTAGTCCACTCAGTACCTTGAGGTGCTGCTGAATAGAAATGGGGATCATCCATTCCAGTTTACTCCTTTCACTCATTTTTCAAATCAATTGTGTTTGGTCTACTGCAACTCCATCTGTGGAAGTTGAAAAAACAGATTTTGGAGGCTGCAAAAGTCAAGTGGCAGCCATTTATATGTTTGTATCACATAATTGAATAGACCAGATGGGCACAAGTGCCCTAGGAAAGAGAATATCAGAGACAGGGGATGGGAAGCTCTTCAGCTCTAGGAGATCTGGCCTCTCTTTCTCTATCTTTCAGAGTCTTCCTTGTAAGCTTGGGCAAGTCTTGTTTCTGTATTTTGACTGTTCATCCTGCCCACAAAGATAATGATCCTTTCTTTGTTTCTTTCCATTTCTAACTCCTGGGGCAGAGCCCCTCTCTTCCAGTGCTGTAATGTGCAAACCTGTTTTGACAGTTTTGTTGGGACCTCCAAGTACTACTGAAGTGCAAATGATAAAGTATATGAGGAATGGAAAGAAAGTAATGCAAGACACAAAAAGAGTCCTTTTAAGATTGTAACAGGAAGCAATATAAGAAGTTTAATCCAACCTAGAGTCTTCCAGAAGTGATGAGGAACTGTAATTCAAAGAGATTTTGGAGTAAAAGCCCTTGAGTATTATAGGCTAGCAAGTGACAAGAAAATGTAGGAAAAGGAGTCTTGATTATCTTTTTAGACAACTTGTTAACTGAACTGTTGCATTTAAATCAGAACGATGATCGGTTCGAAGTCGAAAGAGTCATAGAAACACTTGCAAGGAGGAAAATGATATGTCTGTCAGAACAGTGATATTCAAATCATCAGACATGAAGGATAAAGACAAAATACCAAAAGCTTCAGAGAAAAAGAAAGGGAATATAAATCCCAGCAAATTTCTTTCTTTCTAGATCAGAGGCCCTTACAGAAGAAAAAGGAGAGCCCTGATACCTGTAAAGAATGTCTTCTTGAAAGAGGGCCGATGTATCATGTGCATCAGAGTTGGGAGTCACGTAATAAAAAGGCTAGTAGAAATATCTCTTTGATAGACTGGCAGAGTGGTGGGCAGACACTGTCATCTTATATCCAGAGATATTCTGAGATCCAAATGGAAGAGAATAATTGCTAGACATTGCTGAAGTGAAATAGTACTTGCCTTGAGACTTTAGCATTGGCAAGGCACTTGATAACCCAGACTCTGAAGTGGTCGCTCCTTATTCCTTCATTTGCCAGAAAAGCCTAATTCTGCCTGGTTTTTTGCAGGAGCATCCTTTTCTCCAACAGGAGCTCATCAGGCTCTGGCAAGAGGACAGATCTGTTTGTTTCTGCCAACCACTGCTTTCAAAAGTGTAATCCAAGAGCAAGCCTTGCTGCATAAAGTTCAGTGGTGTATTGTCTGATTGCCCAAGGACTCTCCTTGTGCTTTGCCTCACACAGGAGTTTGAAAACTGTTCATGAGAGAGCAGATTTGCTCAATTATTGATTCATTTCACATGCTCTGTGATTTTTAAGTTATACTTTGCATAAAAGTACTTGACTGTCGCAATCACAGGGACATCAGTAGCTAAACTACCTGGCACAATAACCTCCTGGATTTGTGCACAGTGTAAATAAATTACTCCTGGTGAGGGCATGTGCTGCTTAGGGAGGAAAGAGGTGGCAGTAGAAAGTTACCATTAAATGGAATTCTTTTTTTTGTAAACATAAACATGCTATTTGTGATAAATCTCTTTTTTTTCCCACATCCCAACTTCTGTACTCTATTTTGCCTTTCCTGCACTGGGGGAACTAATTATGTTAACAGGCTTGTCCTCAGTTATTTATTTTCAAGTGTGTTTCCCTGTAATTTCTGTAAGTATTTTGATGTCTATTGCAGATCCTCTTTGAGGTTTTAGTATTCTGTCTCTGTCATTTCCATTTGTATTCTTGCATTTGGACCTGACAAGTTATATCCATTTCTGTTGTGGTTTTAGCTGATGCGGTTTTTCCATTTTGTGGGCCAAATAAAGTTCTTGGATTCATATATGCAGTCCCCATTTACTTCAATCATCTATATATTTTATTTATAGTATTTTTTTTTTTCCCAGATGCTCAAGATTTCAGCATGAGAGTAGTATCCAGGTATTGCCACCTTCTGGACTTGTGTGGCCTAAATAAAGTGAAAATGAGCCAAATTTTTTTTTTTTTTTCATGTTTACACTTTGAGAGTGAATGTGTGAAAAGGAGAGATTTGTTTCCGTGTGCCTGAGGCCTTAATGCCTCATCCCTGTTCATACAACTTGTGCAATTTTTGCAAGCTCTAGCTTCATTAATTACGAAACAAATATGGTTATTAGGAAGCAGTGCTGTTAGTCAAATAATGTGCAGGCATGAAATAGTTGGCAATAAGAACTGGTATTGTTTGAACTCTGTCTCATTGGAAATAACTAAAGTGAAGTCTGAATTGAATAAATAAAATTGCTACAGGGCCTTTGAGGGCATTGTTACAGAGCAGCTCATTCATTGTTTACCTGGGATGGACAGGAATACTTGAATTTGAGATGACACATGGATTCTGTAATTCAACCTGTCTTGCTTCATGAGTAGAAATAAAGCACAATGACTGCTCTGCATTTTAGATATGCATTTCTAGTGTCTTAATGATCCTCTAATAGTTTTTTGGTTTGTTTTTTGTTTGCTTATTTTGTTGGTTTTTTTTCCCTCAGATGCTTACTAGAAATAAAAACCCCTGATAAATTTACTTTTCATTTAATTTGTCCATGACAGTCTACAGAGCAAACAGTTCTACAAGCTGGATATTCAGGGCACAAGATCAGATTTTCTCCATCTGTGTGACATTAATTGGAAACTTAACATGGAAAGAGGAAAACTATCTTAGGTGAAAACTATCTTAGAAGTTCTGGTGAACTTCTTCATTTCTGTGAATTATTTTCTGAAACAGAAGGAAGCCAGGATACATTTGCAGCCAGAGAGGTGCTTGGATGCTGTCCCAGCTTGGGCTCCCGAGAGCTCACCACTCTGCAGAGTGCCCTCTTGGCTGGGACAGTCTGTCTTGAGAGTGGATGGAAAATCTAACCCAATTCTAGATTGCATTATCTCTCCTTTGGGACTAAAGAAGATTTGGAAGGGATGATGAACCTCATGAGTTTTCTTTCTCCATGGGTTTCTCTTCCTGGCCATGTGACATGAAGCATTTCCTTACAGCTGCAGAGCAGCAGTCACTGCTGTGGCTGCAATGGAAACTCATTTTTGTGTTGCAGATCCAGCCAGACTCCTTTCTGCGTTTATTTACAGGAGAAAGAGGGAAGATTAACCTCTTTTTGCTGCCAACCTATTACCTTGAAAAATCTGGACTGAAATCTGAGCAGTGGCTGTGGCTGAATTCTTGCTGGCTGATTTCTATGGAAAGCTTGCATGTCTCATTTTAATTTTTCTTCATTTAAAAAAAAATTGTCCCCTCAATTCTTCTTTTTTTAGTCACTTGAAATAGGGAATGTAACTTGAAACTGGAAGTAAAAAATTTGCTTTGAGAGATCAAGAGTCTTTTTAAGCAGCTTACTGGATCAGCAGTTGCAAAGTTATCATGAGGCCTGAACTCTTTCTATGGGTTTAATGGAGGCAGCACAGTGCAGGAGCAAACATCACAACTCTGTATCCTCAAGGGAAGACTTAGTGCTTTACACATACAAGCAGAACTAAATACTGTACTTTGATGTACTCCTCTCTCTTTTTTTATTTTGTTATTAGTTTCAACCTGTTGGGAGTAAGTTTTTCTACACTCCTGGTTAAGATTTCCCTTGATGTTTTGTGGATCTCGTGTACATTATATAAAGCTGAAAAGAAGGACACTTCATGTAGATAGTAAGCACCCTAACAGCTATTAGCTGTGGATTTGTGTCAGTGTGAGTTTTATACTGTTCATACGTAAAACAGTAGTCAGCACATGACAGGACTGCTGCAGTGTGTAATATTTGATGTTTGCCTGCCACTCTCAGCAGTGCTTGGTGAAAGCAGAATGAATGCCCAGTGTCCACTCCCCTGGGGTAGGTGAGATGTTGTTCCATGTGCTGAGCAGACTCAAGGGGTCTCTGAGCAGATTCAGTACCAGGGCCCAGTTTTCAGACACGTATGTGAGGCACCTGCAGCACACTCTACTTTGTCCCCAGTCAAAGTTTGCTAGTTTGTATTTCCTGTCAAACCTGGGTGTTAGTAGTGGACGTCACTCCAGCAGAAGTATGTTTTTAAAGCTCAGAGTTGTGAGTTGTGTGCTGTCTGAAGGCAGGAGCACAGCAAAGGCCGCACACAGCTCAGGTGAGGTACGAGGTGCTTCAGCTGTGCCTGAGAGCTGGCCACACAAGGTCTGCACCAGCCAGGGGATGGCTCTATCTAGTTTGCCATATACATAAAAGCCTTCTATCTCTATCTTGAGTGTCACATGTGCATTAGAAAAAGAGAGGCAAAGGGCTGGAGTAATCCTCTGGGTTCTCAAGGTTATCCCCTGTGGTTACAGACAGCCATAAGAGCTCATTTATAAACTGACAAAGATCCATTAAAATAAAATAACCCAAAAATGCTGCAGGGGTTTTGATTGCTTTGAGCGGGGAGCAGGGAAAGAGAAGATTTCCCAGTTTTCCTGTTGGAAAGGTTCCTCTTTTCCTAACCATTGGGTAGTAAACTATGTCTAATTTTAGCCTAAGTTATCTAGAAAGGTAGAAGCACACCTATTTAGCAGGAAAATAAGGCCTCCGAGAAAGAAAACTAATGACTGGTTGATAGAAGCATCAGGTTTCAACCATTGAAATGCCCTGGCACAAGAGATCCAAGTCCTGGCAATGTCTCTGTCCTTCAAAGGTAAATAATTTAAGCACTATGGATTTCACTGGCTGGAAGTCTATCACGGGAGTGTAAAATTTCCTTTTGTTCTTTTTCTTTTAGACTGTAGGATAGTCTCCTTAATAAATACAAATTGCTCCAGTGCCCCTAAATTGAATTTTGCTCTTTCCCATTCTCCATTGTTGTAAGGCATGTTGAAAACTTCCATGATAAAATGTTGTGGAAATGGTAACAGCTGAAATACAGATGTTTGTGTGAAATACATCATAACAAAAAGGTATTTTAACCTTTTTCAGGGTTAGTTTCAAAGAGGAAATTTTACAGCAAAAATACCTGTATGTACTCCTTGTGAGGTTGTGCAATACCTGCAGTACTTCTTCATATCCCAAAATCTGGACTTAACCAACTTTCCTGCTGAAATCAGCAGTCTTACTTAAATAATGTCACTAAAGGCAGTTGGACAACCCAGAACTGATTTGGGATCCTATGGTGAATTTAATTTCCCAGACAATATAATCTGTCAAAATAGACAGACTCTGTCACCAAATCTGTTTTCAAAAAATGTGAGATTTTATTCAAAATTGCTGAAACATCAGAATTTTACATGTTTGAAGTGAATACTTACTTCTAACGTCTTTATCCTTTTTTAAGATGTAACTTTTCTGAAGTTTTGAAAATTCTTCTCCAGCTAAGTTTTTTTGGCTCACATTACTGTAGGTAAGTTGCAGGATCATCACAGAATGGGTTGGGCTTGAAGGGTCTTTATTGACCATCCAGTTCCAACCCATCTGCCTCAGGCAGGGACACCTTCCACTGACCAGGATGCTCAAAGCTCATGTTTAAAGTTTGCTTTGATCTTTCTCTGTGTATAGGACTATGTGCTATGAACATTTTTATAGTTTGTTTGTTACCCAGGGTAATTGGGACCTGCAATAATTGTATGTGCAGAAGCACTGTACTGAAATAATGCTGAACTTCCCATGTGCAGCACAAATGTTGCCTCGGATCCAAGGACTCACGTGACAGCTCTTCAAGAAGGTTTAGCTGTACTTGGCTTTAAAGGGTGTCTTAGCTAATTAGTGTATTAGAACTCATGGGCCACGGCTTGTGAGTTCAGAGCTTCTGCTAATTAAGTTTTGAATGTAATTTTAGTTAAACTATTAAAGCTTTGTCCCAGGGCTGTTCTCATTAAGCAGAACTCCAGCTCTCCTGGATTTTCTTTGTTCAGAGCTCCCTTACAAGTGCATGGAGGCACATCTGGTATTGGCTATGGCATTCACATGGGTCTAAAACTGCTGCAAAAGAAACAATGCAATGAAATTTATCTGGGAAAACAGTGAGATCACAGCATAACATTTCCCTGGAGAAAAGTCTGAACCTTTTTTATGATCTGTCTTAGTACTAAGTACAGCACTTTTAACCATCAAACTTCAGGGCGTACGAAATCCCAAAGGGTGGAAATGGAAATATTTTTTTGTTTAGTGAAGGCTAAGTATACCAAGATAATTATTTCATCTCCTCCTCCAGGAAACATTTAGGGGCACTAAACCCCAGTGTGTAACACATACAAGAAACGTACAGTGGGTTGTTACTGCAAAGGGGTTCATGGCCTGTGAACCACCTGTGACTTGACTTACATTGAAACCTCACAAAACTGTTATATTTCTGTGTCATAATATCACTTTGTTTACCAGCTTTGGGCTTTTAATTAAATTTTACAGGATACTTGCCCACAATATGGATTAGGCCCATTATGCTACTTTGGGGGGGGGGGTGGAATCAAACACGAGGCTTTAAATTTGGCAGTAGCTCAAATTTATTTTTTTCTAAGCCTTAATAGGCATGTCCAAATGAACATGGCAATTTCTTTAGAATAGAAATGAATACACTGTTTTGTTGTATCTGAGGTCTGTGTAACGGACTGTGACAGTTCCTGCTGTGATACCAGGTGAAAATCCCCTTTGCAAAGGGCCAGCCCCTGCCATCCCCACTAGTTCATAGCCAGTCCCCACAGCACCCAGGGCCTGCAGGTGCCTGAACCTCCACACGAGTTTTGCTGCCTAGCACACACAGGGAAAGAGAAAGCTGACATAGAAACTTGGAGGCTGATGCACTGTGGAGGTGAAGTTGTTAATTCTAATTAGAGGCAAACTTCCCCCCCCTTTTTTTTTTCTCTATGGAGAGCCTTGTGTAGCAAAAGATACTTGTTGCTGTTCATCTTTTCAGCTCTTGTGTACTCTAAGGTTTTCATCCCACTCTGTGCTTTCTGAACTTGTTTTCTTTCCTTGCTGTTGTGTTGTATGTCTTCTTCCCGATTATTATTTTTATTCCCTCTGCATCTGCCTTTCCCCAGATCATCCTTTTCCCTTCTACTTCTCATTTTTTGTTTCTGTCACCTTTCTGTTTGTGTGTGGAGCAAGAGGCTGCTGAAGTGGCAATGTAGGGATGGGGTGGCTCTGCCAGGGCTGCAGCTACTGGTCATGCAGTGCTTCACCACATGGAGGGAGCTGGAGGTGGGCTACCAGATAGGAAGTGGACAAGGCAGACCAGAACCACACTTGGTTGGGCACACATGAACACTTAGCAGAAAATGGTGCCCAGCAGCTCTGCGTGGTGATCTTACCCTGGGAGATGCTGACAGGCCATTGCCCTGTCCTGGGTACTACTGGGGTGTTCACCTGTGTTTCTGTGTGTATGGTGAAAGTTTCTCTTGATTGTTGAGCTTGGCTTTGAGTCCCTGGATTGGGGGGAAATGAACTTTAGAAGCTGCTCTCCTAGGAAACCATAGCCTTGTTTTAGTTAAACACTGACAACTCAGACTACTCAGCTCTTGGAGAACCTTCCGGTCAGGTCCAGTGATGATATTTGCCCTTACAGCTGCCTCATGGACCTGTCCTGTTAAATTCCCTCTGTGTGAGTCACAGTCCTGCCAGCTCTTCCTGAGACAAGAACTCGGCCCAAGCACCAGCAGCATTTCAGATTCCAGCTCTTTCTTCATGTTGTGTCTCTGACAGCACTTGTCAGGACTGTGGCATGTTTTACTCAAATTTTGGTTTTCTTTTTTACCAAGGAGGAACCCACCATTCCCTCAGCTGGCTTGGCAGACTACCGCAGGGAATTAGCAGTCTGAAGCTCTTTGAGGCTCCTGTTACTGCCCAAATTTTGAACTCTTTTATTTATTATGTGTCAGGGAGGAGTTGTTGCTTCTGAGACTGCAGAAAGATAGCTCAACTCTCATCCTGCGAGCTGATTGTCTGGTTTTGCATGCTTGTTTCATCTGAAGTGGCAGTATTGAGAAACAATATTGGATATAAGGTTTATCTGTCTCACCTTGCATTATTTTTTCTCTTCACATACCCCAAGTTAAACATCAAAAAGAAGATAATGTCTTGTGGTTTAGTTGTTGTGTAGTAAGTCTGATCTTAACTTATATCTTTGCTGTCAATATGTGGTACTTTTTTGGGGGTAAACAAGTTTTAAGGATGAACAGAAGTTGGTTAATGTGAGATCAAACACAAGGAGGGCACTTGTCCTCCCACAAAGGAGATGTTTTCACAACAGAGGTATTGGTATATTTATTGGATGTTTCCTTGGGATGAGAATGCAGCCCTTGGAGGCAATAAACCATTTTTCATTTCCTGTCAAAGACTAGCACCTGATGGATAGGAAAAGCAAATGCATCAGCAGATCTATGCTTTGTGTAAAATCTGGGTATTGAATGCTTTACTTTCTCTAATTGTTGATCCTAGGGGGTGTGATGTTCACATTGAGGCAAAAACATTAATTTGTTGGTGAGATTATTACTACTACTTCTACTAATTGTGTCTAAGTGTTATTTGACATGATAGCCTGAAGCTGAGTGGTGTGGATGATTAGAAGGCACTGTCTGGCAAAGGAAATATTCTTTGAATGGTTAGAATTGTGCTCAGAACAGGCCAGTGTACATGTGTACACCATCCAGACTAAGGGGAACTGCCACTTGTGTGGAGAGAGAATGAATTGGAGTGAGGCCTGCTTCCCCAGACTTTTCATGCTCTTGTTCCTTCCCCCGACTGCAGTAAGACACTGCCCATTCCTCACTCCTGACTGCTCAGTGCAGAGCTGCTCCTTACAGCGACCTGGGATATTGGCATGTCACTGATAAATGTGCCAGAGAAAGGGAAAGCTTCCCTGGAGTTGTCTTGGGAGACCAGTATTAAGAAGACTCTTGAAAAGCCATGGACTAATACTTTGCTTAGCTATATTAGGTATTTTAACTAATATTTTAGTTTTCTGTCTCTCATCACTAATTCTCTTGTTTTCCAACTCAGCCTGTAACCTCAACCTGTCTTGGACATTGCTGTTTCTCTTTCTCTCCATGTCCTGGTCTCTGAAAAACAGCAAAATTTCTTCTGTGTCCTAGGGCAAAATTATACTGTAAGAGATTTTTGCTCCAGCACACCATAGCTGCACCTGAGTCTGCCTTTTCTCCCTCTTCCTCAGAGGCATGAAATATCCAATACAGAGATGTGGGAAAGAATAAAAATTTAACTTTTCTTTGAGTACTGCTAAAACTGCCTGGCATTGTGTCTGTGACTATTGAAGAAGGATGACAAAGCAAGTATTACATGGAACATTTTATTATACTTCTGTAATTATGTACAGCCTCAGGGTCATCATTCAGGAGATGGGATGGAGGGACTTCCACACTATTTTCAATTCTCTATTGAATCCTTCTGTGACTGGAAATAAGTAGTTTAATTTCCTTTGGATTTTTTCTCGAGTACTATGTTTACTGATGTCCCTCGCCTCCTAAGACTGTGTATGGCAGAATGTATCTTCGACTTGTGTTTAAGAGTAGGAATATTTGGATTTTTATACACTTCCAAAATGCAACTGATAACTTCAAAGTTTGCCTAATTCTGTTATCAACTGGATTACTATGGTCATAAAGTTATCTTGTTTTCACCATGACAGCTATTCTCAAATCTATTGTAGGTTCCATTTGAGAGGAAGTAGACTTCCTTTAGAATATATCAGATTTGTTTAGTGGAATTAACCATCCTCCCTACCAGAATTATCTTGATGACTTAATCTCTATGGAATTTGTTAGAAAATGTAATCTCTTTTCTTGCATGTGACACTTTAGTTATGATCTGCACAGCTGTGAACTGGGTTTCCCTTATTCCTGTTTTACTTTCCCTCCCTCTGTTAATACTAATTTGTCCAAGTGTGGTTTATAGTTCAATTTCATGCTCATTACAGTGTGACACGAATTGGTAGCTGGCTGAAATGGGCATTCAGAGACTTGAGAGCAGGGAGGCTTGCTAGTGCATTGAAAAAATAAACACTCTGAGGATGTTTCTTCATTAGATGGAGCTGGGAACTATAAACCCTGGGAACTTGAGAATTATCTATGTACATATCTGAGCACTTAGAGCTAAACCAGGGAAGGTGTGAGGTTTCAGCTTTAAGTCATACCTGTCAAGGGTTAATGGGAGTTGAAGCTGGGCTACTTCCTTTGCAGCAGTATCCTTTTACACACATGCTTTTAAAAACCTGCTAACCAAATACAAGCTGGCCCTCACTTAAAAACCCATTCTCACTTTCCTAAGGTCTAACTGGGGCTGACTGTCCAAATCTGCTCGTGTACCATTTGATATCACATGAAAGAATCATAACTACCAGTGCAAGAGGCCACACATTTATCCAAAGGGCAAAGTTTTCCTAGAGTCCATCTCCCAAATGACACCCGAGCTGAGAGTTCAGGATTGTACCTACTTGGAGACATTGCTTTGCAACTTCAGTTTCCCTTAAATTTGAAACTTGTATACAAAGTTGCCCAACATTTTATAAATATGTAAGAAAAATATTTTTTTCGGTGTTTTCCAGAATTTGCCTTTAACATACGTGTTGCTCTTTATTAATTTTTAAAGAGGACACCTGATGGCTTGAATGATTGACTCAAAGAAAGGAAAACTCGCAACTTCAAAAGCACACACAAGTTGATAAAAATTTGCTTTTTTATGAATTCCAGTTAGGAAGAACTGCTACCAAACAGAGGTATAGATTTGGCTGTTACAGCCTTCTCCCAGGACCAAATTTGTCAGAGGAAACTCTTCTCTTTTAAATCAGATCCATGAATGAGTATCATGAATGTTAAGGAGAGCTGTCACCCAGAAGAAAATTGGGTTGAAAGCGTTCCACAGGTTACCAGATGTGTGTGAGTTCACCCTCAATTGAAAGTTCACAGTTTGATAATCCTTTCCCTGGGACTGGTGAAAATGACAGCTCAAATCAGTTTGAGGGATGCATGGAAAAGCCTGTTTAGTTTTAGTTTTTATAGGATATGGTGAATGGTGGGGAAGCCTCTGAACTGTCTTATCCTAACAGCAAGCCCAGCATGTGGCAGAAAACATGTAGTGTCTGAACATATCTCTTACCAGATAGGGATGGAAATGATTTTATTTTATTTGATTTCAATTAATTTTTTTTTCTTCCTAAATGATACAAGAAATTTTCGATAATCTAGTTAGTTCAAAAAATTGCTCAGTGGTTGTAAAACAATGAGGGAATTTGACTCTTGCCTTTAATTTAACCGCAGCAGATGCTGCTGAGAATGCTCTGCTTCCCAGTGAAGTAATTTACCTTGAAGATGAGAAGTGGAAGCACATTGTTTAAACAGCTGGCTTGATTGCTCAGAAATGAGGCTGACCAAAATGACTTGATGCCTTGTGTCTGAGGACAAGGTTATTAAACAAACTAAGCATACAATAATACCAGCAAAAGCTGTCTGGGGGAATCAGCCCTCATTGCAATGGGGATGTTATGAGCATTTTTTAAGCAAATAAGCATATTGAATCAAGCAGTAATGAAAGTAATGCTGTGATTTGCCTGTAAAATTGCCATAAAGGTTAGGAATGGAAATAAGTAGGGAAAACAGCAGAGCACCAAGAAAGATGGTACCGAAGGCTTGAATGTTGCAACATTTGGGGAAAACAAATGTGCTGCATGTGACACAACACAGAAAATTATTCTGGATTTGTTAATGACTTGAGCTATGAAGAATTTTGTGAATTATAACTGAGCTGGAAAAGTTTTAAATCTCAGCTCAGTGAAGCTGCAGCCAAAATCTGCAGTACCTACTCAGAAAAATTGCCATAGTTTTCTTTATTTTAAGACTTTCAGCTTCTACAAATAGGATCTTCATTTCTAATTTGACAACAGTTTTTTAATCTAATTTAAATGAAATGGACAGAGGAAAATGTGCAGATTTTGTAGTACTCCCATGCAGAATCTGTGTTCAATTTCTGGTTACCCTTTGTCTATACCAGCACTCCTCAGCTGCTGAGGCGCTGTGCAGTGCCCTGTACTCCTTGTCATGTCTGGAGCTCAGTTCAGCTCAGCTAACTTTAGATGTCTACAAGGTAAATGTTGACATCTGAGCCAGTCATGCTGTCTCCTTTCATCAGTGGAAAGAAACAGAAACTTCAGTGAGGTCAGTTTTAACACTGGGACTGTTTCTGGTAAGCCACGTGAGCAGGGATGTCTGATCTGCCCTCGGTGCTCTGGGGCAGAGCGAGACCCCAGCTCTGGCTGACCCCTCTGGGTGCTGTTGATATATATAGACCAGGGGTGAGAATTTTCTTACAGCACAGAGAACGCTGTTATTTTTGAAAAAATAACAGGAGGTAAGTAAGGTAGGATTAGCTGCTCGGTGTCTAGCTGCTTTGAAATTTTACAGTTAGTTGTGCTATTTTAACCAGAGGAGATATATCAGGTTTCCATGGATAGACTCTTGTTCACTCTGTGTGCTGCAAGTCACTGTGTCCAAAACTGTCACTGTCTCTCCAGGGAAAAAGAAAACCTGGCCATGTCCAATGCCTGAGGAGGGAGAAATTTAACAAAAGAAACGCTGTGGTGAAAGTCTGGGAGAGGACATGTATATGTATGAATGGAGAAGAGCAGATGATGGAAAAAGGAAAGCTGCTGACTATCCTTTCTTTATTCATTGCTTTAAGGAAGCCTTTAAGCTGGAGAGCAAATTGGAATGTCAGCAGGCTGACACGAAAACATTAATCTCATCTATCTGAAAAGGGGTAGATTTAGGAACCTCTGCCTGTGAAGCTTGGCCTCTGTTGCACTTTGTTAAGTGTGGGTGTTTAAGGGACAGTGTGTTTGTGTGTACATGTGTCAGAGAGAGAAAAAACAGAGGACCAAGGACTTATCTTTGCAGAAGCAGAACATGACACCCACTATCAACAGTGGGTGCATCTCTTCTGCAGATAGAGGGATTTTGTCCATTGATCATCATGTTCTCTATGTTTTCAGTGTTTGCTTGTGTGTCACAGAACTGGATAAGCACTTGCAGTACTTCCCAACCTTGTGCTAAACTATGGCTTATCCCATATCTCTTTGTATTTGTCTTTTACATTGAACAGACAGAAAATCCTTGCATTTTCCCCAGCAGCTCAGCTCAAAACAGCAGCTCCACTGTGTTAGAGGTGAGACGTTTGTGTAAATAACCTAAACAATGATAAACTGTTTTGGTTTGTGTTTTCTGTTTTGTTTTGGGTTTTTTGTTTGTTGTTTTTTTCTTTTTTAATTCTCAGAATGGTTGAAAATATTGGATGTCTTTTTCCCCATATGTATAAAAAGCATAAGGAAGAAGTAATAACCGTGTCACCTTGCTGTGGAAGGATTATTGGCTGAAGGTTACAAAGTAGGTGAGGTTATAAGAAATCCTGAGTTCTGTGATTGATTCTCTCAAATTCTTTAACTTCTGTATGACATACATTATCTATCTTGAAAATACCTTGAAGTTTTTTCAACTCCCATTGCATCCTGTACCAACCTAGCACTTGCCATCACTGCTCATACCATAGCTAGTTCTCATGCTTGTTTTACAAGGTTCTCTTAATGTCTGTAAAGCAATTTGTAGTTAATTTCAGTCATGGATCTCCATTCTTCCTTAGTATCTTCCTGGTGGCATGGTATTTAGGGACAAAATTTTGTCAGTTGAATAACTTCTCATTTGAGAGTGGTCTTGAAAAAAAGATGATGTCAGCCTCTTGCAGGAAGGAAGAAGCCTTGCCTGTATTTCAGTGGCATAGATAAGGGGAGGGGAAAAAATTCCTTCCCTGAATAGTTGTGCTTGAAGTAGGAGGAGCTCCTATCACTCAGATCTTGAGTTGCTTTATTGTAGCCTGCTCTTCCTCTTTGATGCCTTTTTCTCCTTTAGAGCCCTGTAGTTAATTAACTCACTTGATTAAAAGCAGAATGTCCAAACTCATGGGTCACCACACTTGGGAAGTTTAGATGTCCTGTTTAAAAATAGGCATCAGCACCTGATATGCCTTTTGAAGACAGCGGGAGCCAGTCCTGCATGAGCTGGCTAAATATAGTGGCAGCCCCACCACTTGCCAGAGAGATTAATAAAGAGAAGAAATTCCACTTGGGCAGGTAGGGTGCAGCAGTTCCAGATCTCCCAGCTGTGCTGTCTGGTGGCGTGGGTTCTTCATTGAGAGGAGAATTGCTTTGATTTTTATTTTTTCAGTAATGCAGTGTAGAGAAGCTTGTTCTGTTGGATGTTGTCAAATTGCAAACAAGAAGGAGTTTATATCCCTTTTAGTTAGTTATTACTTGGACAGAGCAGAAATACTTGAAAATTGCTTTTTTACTTCACAGCCATTTGCAGAGATCAGCCCTCTCTGCAACCTTCACTTAGTGAAATAGAAAATTAAATGATCCTAATTTCACAGTGCACTATGACTCCATGTTTCATCTTTCTTTCATTTTAGTTTTATTTTCATTTTTGCTACCATTTCATACAGACCTATTTTTCATTTCACTTGTATTATTGCAAATTATTTCTATCAGCTGGAAGGGAGGGATGATGAAGATGAAGTTAGAGCAACTGGTCTGGTAATTCAATTCAATTTCTGATTGAAATTTAATCTGCAAATTTAGTTCTTGTGTTTCTTAGTTTAGGCACACATTTTAAGTCTGTGAGGTTTGGCATGTCGGAATGTTTTGATGTATGTTGATTCTTGTACATAAACACAAACCTCCAAATGTCCAGAAAAAGAAAAGCTAATGTGGTGAAAAGGCTGAGATTTGAAATGAAAGGGAGAAACAGTGGGGAAGAGCAGAAATGGGAAAGACCAGTCATAACAAAGATGCAGGAACGAGTTCTGAAGGCTGACAATACTTTTTGGAGTTTTCGCTAGGTAACCCATCCTTTGAATTCAAGCTGGAAAAATTTACCTTGCACCAGCCAAAATGGAAGCCCTGAGTGAAGAGCTGGGAGATTCCTGCTGAGAAAGGTTTGATTTCTATGATCAGTGTAAACTTCCTTTGCCTGACTACACACTTAATCTAACCTTCCACTCCTGGACAGAGTGCTGCTGGGTGGGATGTCCTCACACCTGCCTTTGTCTGTAGGCAATGCCAGAGCTTCTGGAAGCTTCTACAGCACTCTTACATTTCAGAAGTGTGAGTAGTTACTGTCCAGGACAGTTTGGAATAGCATCAAACAATCTCCTGCTGCTTAGGAAAAAATTGTAAATCATTCATATGTCATGAATGGTGTAAAATAAACTCAGTGTTGACCTGATTTCAACACAATGTAAATGCATTACAATAGTTCACTGTCATAACCCAGATTAATCAAGATCAGTCAAATGCAGCAAATAAATCCGACATAGGAGACCCTGAAAAACTGTCAGAGACTGCACTTCTGCAAGTATGGCACCTTCAGAAACTGAGAAAGAGAAGGTTGATTATTTACCATAATAGCACCTCTGTACAGATATAAAAATAAGTTATATAATGACATTTGGCCTTACCCCATTGCATTTGGTGTACAGTGAGCAGCACAGGGGTACCATGTACATAAAGCAAGTCCCTTGGGAAAGAGCTTTACCTGAAAATAAAATGTTAACCTTGATTTTTAGGGTTACTGTTTGAAGTTATGTGAATAAATCTTTCACCTTTGCATTTGTAGATTATTTCATCTCCAAAAATCTGATATTTAGAAACAGACCTACTTGCTCTGTACAGATATTCTGAACTGGGGACCCTCTTCAGGTGATAATTTGGCCTCTTTGAACTTAAAGGCTTTGATTTTCCCTACAGACCTCTTGAAGCTGAAACAGATGCCTGCCTGACCAGGAGGGCATGCTGATGAACGCCAGACTATCTAAATACTAGTGAAAGAAGGAAAGAACAGTGATATGAGAGGGTGGGGGAAAACATCCTTCAACAAACTTACTGTGGCCTCTGGGAACATGGTCAGAATACGCTGAGAATTAATTCAAACACCCATAACACAGTGGGGGCACTCCCCTCAGTGAGCTGTGCCCTGTATTTCCTCCCAAGGGATGTGTGATGCAAGCAGGCAGATCCAGCATTTCAGGTGGGGCTTTCCTTTAACTTTTGGGTTCAGATTAATGAATATCAGTTTCTGATAGAAAGTGTTTACTAATTCCACTTCTCATTCCACACTGAAATATGCTGTTGAAATAATCCCTGTCCAGGAATGAAAAAATAAAAGAGACAATAGAGATATGGAACTACTAAAGATGGTTGGTTTCAGCAGTTGCAGGATAAAGTTAGGATCCAGATGGGTACTGCAACTGAATGGAGAAGAGGCTGAAAGATGTTTTCCAAAGATGTATTCCATGGGGACCCTGAAGTAAATTCTTGTGCCTTTCATGAGAAGGAAGGCAAAAGCATGTTCCTCAGCTCTCCTTCCGTTTTGCACACTGTATATTTAATCTTCTGGAAGGGAAAAGATAGAGATGCTTTGTCCAACAACCTGGCTGCATTGGGCAAAAAAGAAATGTATTTTTAGTACTTGAGCTGCTCTGGCTGTGGCTTGTCTATAGAGAGCCTCATGCACTCCCCTGTGTGATAATCTAGTGCAGCTGAGGCAGGGTGGTGCTGATTCCTGGGGGAATGCTTTTCCTGTGGCATGACAAGGAGTCTCCAGGTCAGCACCCACAGGCTCAGCTCAGTGCTCGGTGTGAGAGGGCTGCAGCTCCTCGCCAGGGCTGTGCAGGTGTGGCTGCAGTGCCAACAGCTGTGCTTACTGGCCTGTCACATCTCTGCAGTAAATAGACATGGAGGCCAAAATGCCATATTACCTGAACTGGGATGGAGGCAGCAAAGAACAGCTTTACTATTGAAGAGGGCAGCACATAAAGGCTGTCAGGCTCATCTGCTTTCAGGGGGGGTCTTCCTTTGTGCAAAATACTCATAGAGAAGTTAATTCTCTCTATTAAAGTCTGCTACTGTTGAAACTTCCTGGACTTTTAAAAGTTTTACTTTTGGGAAGATTGAGTAGAGGAAAACTCCCTTTCTTTCAGAGTACATGCTGGTAGCATCTTCTGAATACTCAGCTGCTTAATTTTTTTTCTTGTAGTTACACCCTTTCCCCTTTTGCAGAAGAGGGTTAAATATTTTAAGTGTATTATATCAACTTTTTCTTAAAAAAAAAGAGCATATGGTTGAAACTACACAAATTTCAGGTTAACCTGGGGGGTGGTTGTTATTCTCCTGAGATGTTGACAGTATTTCTGATGTAGCTTCATTTTATACAGATATTATTGAAACATAGAAAATCCCAAATCTTCTGAGTGTCTTCAAATCCACTTTGTCTTTTTGCCTGTATTTCCCCTAAAAGTAGTCAACTCTGATGTCTCATGAAATTGCTGAGAGCAACTTTTTTCAAAGGACATTTTTTCTTAAGAAGATTTTTTCTATTGTCTGTGTTCCTAAAACAGTAATTCCCTTTCCGAACTCTTGAGCTTCTTTTCTTCTGTTGAAGAACTTGGGCAAATCAGATTAAAGGAAAAGAGAAAGAGGAGAGAAGGTCAAGAGAGATGGAAAGTATTTAGTGGCATGTTTTTAGAAAAAAAGTGTTGTACGAAGTGATACCGTAGTATCAGTCTGAACTCCTGTGTAGTTTCTAAATGTGTGTGTTTCATGAGTTTTACAGTAGGGAAATTGCATCTTTTAGCAGGAGTTGTTCCTTTGGAGCCTTTCCCAACTTTTCTTTGGGTCCCAAAGAAGGTGTATAGAAGCTTTTGGAAATTTGCAGCATTCCCCTATGCTAACTGTGGGACAGATAGGTAAATCCTGATAGACCAAGACAAATTACATGCACTTGCCTGTCTGTAAGAGACAGTAATATACTGGAAAAATATTTCTTTGCCAGCACCTTTCCCGCACTGATTCATCTCGTTCCAGCAGCTTAATCATGGCCATTTAAATGTGCTATTGCAGATATTAATTCAGTTTGACACATTCATTTTCCATACACTTGGGAAGGAAATCTCTTTCTACTGGTTCCCTACTTCAAGACATAAAGCAAAACAAAATACAAAGGAATGTCATGTGATTGGTACCAGCACCGGATGCTCTATTTGTTTGTAAGTTCTTGTTCTTTTTGAAATAAGCTGCAGTAGCAAGAGAGGCCTTTAGACAATCTGGAGGGGATAATAAAGAATGTGCTTTGTTTATACTGAGATAAAATAATTGAGCTTTTCTGTTGCTGCCTGAAAGCCATGTCTCCAGTTTCTGGAGCTGTTTGCTGTGTGCTGTACAGAGCCTGCAGCCTTTCTGCAGCAGATCGGGACTCCCCTGGCCTGTGTGCCGTTTCCTTTTTTATGGCTGGGTTTTTAAGCAGCACTGGTATGCCCCAAACACCTGCCAGATTTGCATATCATTCTTGCTTGGCTTGAGCATCCACTGCAAAGTTGGCACACAACTGTGGAGAAGCAGGGCTAGTGTTTTGATTGTACGCCAGAGCCTGATACTGAAATAGGCAGTGGGAAGGAATCCAGTAATTGTTGGCCTCTGATCAATGAAAACTGTCGTTAGGCCAGTAAATCGTCGGTATGTGGGCTTAGTTCTATATATCTTCTTTGGGCTGGTGTCACCCTGACTCCGGGACGAGAACATTATCAACATGTCATCGAGTCTGCCGGGAGCTTTTTATTACTTTTTCTCCCTTTGATTTATATCCATTCTCAAATTTCACACAGGTCAGGTTTGACAACACACTGGAAGGACGTTGAAGGGATTGTTTCTTTGGCACAGAAATAGATTTGCCAGCCCCATCTAGCAGGAACCCCTCTCCCTCTTCCCTGTACAGTCCAAACTGGTATTTCTCTGGACTGAAGAGCCTGCATTGCTAGTTGCTGTGGCAGGAAGCAGAAGTTGCCATTATCTCTGCTCAGACTGCTTGCTGGGATTGAGATTAGACAACACTTGATTAGCTTTGGCCTTGTCCATACACAACGACTTTAGTTTAAATAAACTGTTACTTTAATTTGGATTGAATGGTGAAGATTCTCTTGTGAGCTTTAAGGATTCTGGCTATCTTTTTATTTGGCTTTAAATTATTCAGAATCAATTAAGCCAAATAAAAATAAACCACATGAAATAAATGTCCATGTGGCTTTTTGCACTTGAACTCTGTTTAAAACTAAGCCTCCTGTTTAAATCCAGCAGAGCTTCCTTTTGCAGACAAGCCCTTCCACTAGTAGTGCTGTGAGAGTAAGGCCAGGCAGCCTCTCTGGAGTGTGCAGATGTACCTGCTCAGGAAAAACTTCCCCCTCTTCCCACTGGGAAAATTAAATCCATACTGGCTATAAAAGTTGTAGCTTCTGTGGCTTTGGTAATGTTTTTCTAAACAGCTAAATGAATGGTCATTGCTATGTTTGGGTGTGGGATAATGTAATTTTTTCTTTAGTGTAACTTCTTGTGAATTTTTTTTTCTGCAGTAACACCTGCAAGAGGGTACTGCTAAAGCAATAACAGAATAATAGTAATTGTGATAGAGACCTAAACCTGCTTTTAAATGCAATCATGAGTGTTCACAAGTGTAAAACACTGGCCTTATCTTTGAGTTGGAGATGGGGAAGTACATGGTATTTCTTCAGGAAATTTTTCCCTTATTCTTAATGACATCCTATATTTTCAAGGCCAAGCAAGGCTATTTCTCAGTTGCTGCTCTTGAGAATGATCAGTGTTTAAAAGTATGTGGTATATACAATTAGAGCCCATTGTAGCATTAAGGTTTGAATTCAATTCCTTTTGCATGCAGGTAACAACTGAAACCTGGAAAAAATCATAACTGAAAAGAACTTGGCCAGAAAATATGGATGTTGCCTGTTGGATTACAAAAGCAAGGCAGCACATTCAGAGTTAAGGCTGAATGCCCAAGTGGCTGTGGTTCACCAAGGGATTATGTGCTGCTGCCTTCTACACAGAGGCACAGTGAGTCCGGATACAGTTAACTGTCCAGGCTGTGATTTTCCCCAGATTAAGCTGAACTTGAAATGTTCTGTTTAAAATAACTCTTTGTGGATTCCACCCTTGAACGTAGGATAGCTTTATTTAAAAGCAAAATTAGATAAAAAGTTGCTGGTTAAGGTGAATAGCTGGCTTTTAACAGGCTGAGTGGCTTTTCTGGAGACCTTTTATTCTAATCAGTAAATCCTCATTAAAGGACACTGTTTAAATCTGATCATGGCCCCATTTCAGCAAAGCACTTAGTGTTTCCTGAAGTATGCGGGAAGTCAGTGAGATTACTTACTTGCTTAAAGTTAAGCAAGTGCAGTACCAAATTGGGATGTGCATGAGCACCAGATTAGTTGCTACACAAGTATAGACCTTATTAAACAACATTAAATATTTTGAATTCTTTTTTAATCTTCTTAATGGGAAAGTGAGTAGGCTGCCTTGAAACTCCTTTCTTGCCAAATTCCATTTCTTAAATCAAAGCTCACATTTGAATTACATGACCACAAAAAGCATTATAAACTAATAAACCTCTGAATTTGTTTACAGTTGTGTAAATTGAAACAGACAAACCAGCTTAAGATTTCTTTGTTCTTATTTTTCCTTTTCCTTTTTTTTTTTTTTAGCATTTGCTCTCAGGCTCAGGCCTTTGCACCATGTTCTTTCCTTGGCTGTGTTTCACTCTTCCCTAGGTGGAGCAGGCAAGGAGGGCTGTGACAGCTGCCTGTGCTGAAGTTCAGAGCTTGGTTACCCTGCCCACATTGTGTTGAAAGGAGCTGCAGTTTGCTGGCAGCACAGTTTCACATGGCCAGAGTGAGAGACTGGGCTGGACTGGTAGTAGAGGGTTTAAATGCAGTTTTAAATGTAGAGGGCTGCACGCCTGACTCAAGATAAGGCCAGTCTGGTGTGGCCACCTACTCTGTGTGCAGTCAGGGAACTTGTTCTCAAATCCCCTCCTGCTTCTGGGAGATGAGCAGCATGCACACTGCAAGGGGAGAGCTAAGGCTCTGTGTGCAAGGGCATAGCAAAAATAAACACAGTGATAAAAAAAAGAAAAAAGAACAGAGGTCTCTAAACAAGCTTTTGTGTGTTATCTCCAGCAAACTTGTAAGAGAATTCACAGCGTGAATTTGTGTATGTGTGTGATCATTGGCCTGAGCGTGGGCTTTAAAGTCTGGTACGAGTTGTATTTGTTAGTACTGTCCCTTGTCCTAAGTTCTATCCAGAAAGTGAGATTTTGAAGCTATGATGGTTTCTGGTTCCATTTATTTTTTTATTTATTAACTTTTATATCTAAATTTAAATCTTTAAATTTTACTTTTAAAATTTACTCTTAAATGGAAAAGACACTAAAGCAGAGGGGAAGGAGCTCTGCCCATCAAAACAGGCCCGTGGAAATATCCCTAGCTAAAATAAATGGAGCTTTATTTAGGATTCAGTCAGGATGCAAAGGAC
Organism: Parus major; assembly: GCF_001522545.3. NCBI lineage: Eukaryota > Metazoa > Chordata > Aves > Passeriformes > Paridae > Parus > Parus major. The sequence goes on along the minus strand of NC_031780.1, from coordinate 12,020,621 downwards.
TACCCAACCCATAACAAGCTCAGCAGCTGCAAAGTTTTCGAGATTCACAAAATAAAGCTGTTAACAGGGATTCTGGTGCCATATTACAATGGATAAATACTGGGTTTGCAGAGTTATTTGCCATAAAAGCAGATGAACTTGAGCTAAAATGTGTGAAGAAATGGAGAATACCTCAGACTTCAGTGTGAAATCCATATACTGCCAGCCTGTGTGAAACACCTCAGCCCATCCTAGGGCAGAGAATTTTTAAACTGGTGTGTCAAAACTATCCCACACACTGTGTTTTGTGATCTAAGACAGATTTTGTTCAGGTTTCCCAAAGTCAAAAGCCTGTCACATGTTAACAGACACTCTGCCCCAGGGCTTCCCAGCAGTATTTGTCTCCAGTATCCATAAATTTACATGGACCAGAAAATTGTGTAAAGTTCTGTTCCTGTGCACTGCAAACCCTCTGTATCTTGTTTGCAGAGCTTGCAACAGGTGAATTGTTAGGGACACTCCTCTACCTCAAGCTGCTGGCATTTCTCCTTTGGCCCTGGAGAGCCTGGAAAGGCTGTGGGTTTACAAGGAACAGCTGAGCATTTCATTTTTCCATCAATTTGATGTTAGTTTCAGGGCCTTTACTTCCATGCTATGTATTTTTCTAGCCTATCTCTATGTGCTTTTCCCACCTCTCAGGTCTTTATTGCTTTCTGGCATCCCTGTTATGGATTACTACATTTGAGCATTGTCCTTGGAGACAGACAGTGCTTACTGCCCCATCCAGCACCTTTGAGGGTGAGCTCTGTACTAGAAACCCTGGTGTAAGAAAGGCTCATTGAGGATCTTTGGGGCTTGCTTTGAGATGGTTGCTCAGGTCCTGCTGACAGTGCAGGGCAGCACTGGGGGAGCTGGGTGAGGACCTGCACTGTCAGCTGCCCACGCTGCTTCAGCAGGATTACACCATTGGCAGAAATTTGTTCAGAGAAATGTGACAGAGAATTCGTCTGCCTCTTTTTCTGTCATATAAGATTGTAGAAGAGCTTTACTGAAAGACATTATCTATGGAATTATTTTCTTCATATCCATTTTTTCCTTTTGAATTCTTGCTAATTTGATTTGGCTTTGTTTAAAGCAGTTCCATGTATGTATTAGGTGTTGGTACCTATCCTATATTTTAGATATACCTGATCTGAGGAAATATCATTTATATGTCATAGAAACTTTGCTCACTAGGGCAGTGATCTCAGTGCTTTCTGGTGTCAGCCAGCAGCCCATCTCATTTCTGTCAGATGATTGGTAGAATTTGTTCATAATTTCTTGGAAGTATTAGTCTCCACTGGATATCTGTCTCTGCATTGCACCACATTTTGTCCCACTCCCAGCAGTTCATTCTCACTTGGATAAGGCTGTGGCTGTTGGAACTGTATTGTAAGAAATTGGGGACTCAGAAATGGCTGTGAGCTAATGATCAAACCCTGCAGATGCTCATGTGTGTGCTCATTTAGAAGGGAAGCCCCTGTAAATCCACATCTCGGAATATCCTTAAGGGCTAGACCCAGGTCATTGAAATTCACAGTAATGGCTGTGGCTTCAGTCTTTTCATCAATTGACAAATGATTGCAGGTTGGGCCCTGAATAAATTGGAAATAAAACATCTGGGTGTGTTCTTTGTGCACATGCATCCCATCTTCCTTCCTGCTGTAGTCCTTGATGGTTTCCCTTTTTGCTTTAGTCTTTCTGATTATTCCCTTTTCACTGCATGTACTTTTCTATACCTTAGCCTTGTTTCTATCATCACTTTTAAATCTTGCCTATATTACCATTTAGGCTTCTTGTACCACTTTGAAGTTTGTTTTTAATGAGGTATGATTAACATTAGTATTAGTGTGATACAATATTTCATGTGCTGGTATTCTGATGTCTTGTATCTTTCTTTCATTTATTTTAAACATTCATTTCAGATAATTGATCCTGAAAATTTAAATTTACTTGTTTAAGGAGTCAGGTTGGTTTCAAAAGAACTATTCATTTGAGTAAGCTTTAGTGTCTGTGCAAAGGTTTCCATTGCTGGCTGCCTTCAATGTCTTCTCTGCATCTGTTTTTCAGTTTTCATGTGTCTTTAAGCCTCCTTTCTTAGCTTCTTCCATCCCCAATGTCTTTTGTGTTTTTTAAAATAGCAATAATAAAAACCCCCAAACATTTAACTTCTAGATTTCTTTCTTTATCTTCTTTTATTCTCATTATCCTGGTTCTGTGTGAAACTGCCTTGCTCCTTCAAAAGCAGTCATTTGGTAGTTTCTGGTAGTAACTGTAAGGTGATAATTGAAGCAAACAAAGGCAGATTGACAGCAGTTTGTTTGGGATGAAAGACAGTTGTAGTCTAAAGTGAGATGTGCAAGGCATGACATATGGTCTAGGGCATTTATCTTCAGCTGGCCAATGCTAAGCATTGGAAAGGTTTCCCTCCATGAAAATCAGTGACAAAGCTTCCATTTACTCGAATGGGAGATGTTGCAAATCCACAATGTGCATTATGTATAATTGCACACATCAGAGTGTGTGTCATAAATTCAAACTTCTGTTCTAAACTTTTAAGGAAGTTTCTGTTTTCCAGAGCAATGTCTAGGTGAGTTAGTGTGGTAAGATTGTTGGTGTCTCACCTGGGAGAATGTGGAGGTGAGCTGTGCTCCTTTTCCAAAGTTCCCAAATGCCCTCTTGCTCCACTCAGTCATTTCTCTTTCTCATAACTTTTTTCTTTTAGAAGCAAAAGAGCAAGGCAGGCTTTTATACAAAGCAGGTGAATAAAGCAAAGTCTGTAGAATGCTTAAGGCAGGTTGTAGTGAAAAACAGTAGCTTTGATAGAAAGTTCAGATATTGTTCTCTGGTTTTTAGGACCTGAAAGTGGAATAGATCTCAGGAATTAAGCATTTGGTTAGGGACAATTGTTGACCTGCCTTGCTTCAGTTATGTCTGTGAGCTCCAGAATAATTCACACTTTGTGCAGCCACATGCCCTCAAACCAACTTGAGCAATAGAAAACTTGGTAGAAACTGGTAATGAGGTAATGACTGTCACGCAATCAGAGCATCCTCAGATGTAGGGGAAGAATTAACCAGTCCTTGTTCTGTTCACACTGAAGGCTGTGCATTTGCAATATTGAGTCTTAAATTCTGTGTCACTCTGAATCAAATCTACATTTAGTTGAAAATGGCCGTATATCCTAACTGGAGAACAATAACCTTTCTATAACTGTTGTTGGGATTTATGAGTGAATTTTTATCTTAAGGCAATACTTTGTTCAGCTATTGTACATGGTAACAGCTCTGGGCTGGGGCACTGTTAGCAGCAGTGCCTGGGACATCTGGAGTAAATCTTAATAATATCAGGAGGACAGACTGATCAAAGTTTCAGGTCATTTGCAGCCTTGTGCAAAAGCCTTCTTGTGTATCAGGAATTTCTTGCTCACTGCCCTCTTTCTTTTCTGCTTCCAATATTTTTCTTTATGGTTGAAGAGGAACCGTAGCCTCCCAAGAGGTAAAGAAAAAATGAGGAAACTCTTCAGTGACTAACATGAGCAGACAACTGATTTGGTAATGAGGTTCATTAAATATGGTGTAAATAGTGGTGCAAATGCCTTCGTCAGGCATGTGGCCCTTTAGGAGTCTTTGGAGCCAGGATATTTCCTTTCATCATCAGGGCTTTGCCGAGGTGCACTGTTGATTAGGAGCACAAATGTCAGGTTGTCAGTGTGCTGAGCTGGGAAAGCATGTCTGAACAGACTCCCAGCAGGAAAATCACTGAGCTACACTTAACAGGTGAAATAAGGGAGGAACTGAGAGAGAAAACCACTGTTAATGGAAGGCAGCTGACTGGGGAAGAGTTGTTGCAAAAATCCTCATTATTATTATTTGTTTTATGATAGATGTCATCCTCTCTCACTGTAGAGAATCTTCTGAGGAAAGACAGTGCACAGTAAACTGAAGATTCCTTTTTGCACCATCACTGAGGCTCTTCACCAGTCATTGTTGCAGACACTTGGGATGCTCTAACAAAGATCTTTTGCAAGGTGCTTTTCCCCATTATATATTTAAGAGGTAGAATGACTGTCCTTGCAGACAGTAGGGATACTGCTGCACTCCCTGGCTACTTGCTGAACTAATACATGAGAAGAAGTCCAGAGCAGTAGAGGGAGTAGGACTTAAAAGTATTTTAAGGTCAAGTCAGTAATTTAAAACTGAACCCCTGTTGTATGGCTTTTTGATTTCCACTGTATGTCAAAAGAGAGTGACCTGCTAGATGTAAATATTTCTTAAAAGATAAAGCAGGTGACACAACTTTTCTGACACAGGTTTGTCACAATACAAACCTCAGCAGAGAGGCAAGATGGTGTGCCTGGTGTCAGTGCAACCACTCCTGGTTCTGTTATGGTGTACTTAAATATTGTGAGGCTTATCTGCCCATTGCTGGCAGGCCAGAGGCTCCCAGTCCAGTCACGGGTTACTATGTCATTTGGAAGTATTGGCTTATGCCTAAAAGCATTTCTGTTCCCTGCAATGCAGTTAAAACCAAAATTTGTCCTTGCACTAGGGTTAGAAATATGAGCTATTGCAGACGAGACCACAGGCAAGTGTTGCTTATACTCAGATTTTGAGACCTTCAATACAGATGTCTTAATCTCTGCTTGTTGCTTCTGCCTGACTTAGTTGTGTTGGCCCCCATGTGCACTCCTGTCAGTTGTTGTATTTCCAAAGAACAGAACCTCAGGTGCAGACAGCAATTGGCACGTTAGACCCTGTGTGTGACAAGAGAATGGCAGCGATCCACTTGGGGTGGAGGTGGCTTTGGGGTCTCTGTAAGGTCTGAGAACGTGATGCCTGAAAAATCCTCCTTGTTAAATCACCATGGTCTGTGACACACATGGCAGCTGAGGTGTTTTTCCTACATCTGCCCAGTGTGTGTTCCTGATTACACAGAGCCAGCAGCCTGTGGAGCAGGGTATCTGTATCTGGGCTGTGCCTGTGGTACTGACAGCTGGGGCACTGCTGGTAGGGTGGGCTGCTCCAGGGATGAGGGATTATGCAGCAGCTTGGAGGGGGAGCAATGGAATGGTGTTGGCTTTGTGCATGGTTAATGGAACAATTTCTTCATATGGCTCCTAGCCCTTATTTTAGTGATTTTTAAATAAAAGCTTTCCTTTTAAAATAGGATGTTGCTGTTTCTTTTAATGCACCTATTTGCAGGAATGGTTTTCATTGTCATCTGCTTCCCTCTGCCCTTTTTTTTTGTTGTATGGTTTGTTTCTTTGGGGTTTTTGTATTTGTTTGTGCTGAGACCTTTTTTCCTTTGCAATTTGATTGATCCTCCTTCTTTCAATTTCACATTGGCTGGCTGCATATGGAACCCCGCCTGGCTTCAGCTGAGACAAAATCGACTGCACACAATTTCCCTCTGACAGCTTGTACAAGAGCAAACATTTCCGAAGAGCTGAAAGTCTAGAAATTCAATCAGCGGAAAACCTACTGTGTGGAACAGCTTTGCTAGTGCTACAGCTCCCTGCTGGGTAGAAAAGCAATCCAGTTACAATAAATCCTTAAGAGTGGAGTCATTTGGGTAAAAGGAAAAACAAAAGCTGGTTTATACAAACTGATTGGAGTCAGACGTTTTGACTTCCCATTGAAAAAGGAGTCAAAGCCCAGGCTTGCTTGGTAATTTAAAGGGGAGATTGGCTCCTTTTATCTTTCTCTAGGCCAGAGTTCTTAATATTTACTTATGGAAGAAATACAAAGAGTTTTCAATTTAAGTTAAAATATTTACTTTTATATCAATATTGATGCTATAACTGACTAGGAGACAAGTTGGTCTTGAATGTCCACTGAAGGCACAATTTTATTCTCAGCCACTCTGATTTTGTTCTGCTGCAGGTACAGAAATGTGAAACTAGGGCAAAGCTGGGATCAAAATCAAGGTTTGCATGTCCTGCCAGGACAGCTTGGGCAACAGTTTGTGCTATGCTGCTGGTGTGTCATGAGCTCATGAAGCTGTTGATGCACTCTAGGCTGCCCGACAGACTTTTCTGACTGAAATTGAGATGTACCTAGTGAGAAAGATCTGCTTGTGTTAATCTTATTTAAATACAAGCTCTTAAAAATTTGCAGCATTAAACAGCATTTGACATGAAAATAATATCAACCAAGAAGCCAGTAATGACTCTGATGGAATATTTCCCCTAATTAATATTTAAAAGTTTAAATGGAGGTAGCTTGGGATAGTAAAGTCTCCTTGTTGTTTTCCTTTATTTTCATGATTATTTGCATCACTCCTCTTTTTGTGCCTTTCTTACTGGAGCATATTAAAAGCACCATCAGACTTGAATTGAAACAATCTTTCTAAAGTCAAAGTGAGCTGTCTGGAAATGCTGAGACTTTCTTCTTCCTTTAATGCCTTTCTGGTGTTTACATAAGACTAGGTAAAGCTTTTCTGAGCGAATGTGAATTTTAAAATGTTGCAGTCCCTTTAATAGGTGCATGGGGACAGTCAAGCCTGCTGCTCTCCATATAATCTGCATTTGGCTATCATCCTCCCCTCCCAAATGTGTCTGGTCCTCATGGAAAACATTAAAAATTGTACAAAAATTGTAAAGGAGTTCCATGGGGCTTTATGTTTAAATAAGATGTTATAAATCATAGCAAACGAGTACAAAACCTTGCCACAAAGATGGACTTAAATTGGTTTCAGAAAGAAAAGTGGGATGGTAACTTGATGAGACTGTTCAAACTCCAGTTTCTGTTGCAATCACATGCTGAGGGCTTTGTGGATCGGTGATGAAAGTGAAGTATCCTAAGTTTCTCTTTCACCTGTGCACTCGTGAGCCCTGGGCTGAATGGGACAGTTTCATTGCCCAGGACCTGTGCACACACCTTTCTCTGGGCTTGGCCACTGCAAGAAGCTCAGTGGGATCTGCTCTACTGAAAGCACCTGCAGGTGGCAAAAATAAACCCCCATGTAACTTTTTCAGGTGTGTTCCCCTGGGCTGGGGAGGCTTTGGGTGTCTGCATAGCGCTGTGAGGAACAGGCAGTGCTCCGTGCCAGGGTGTACTGCAGAAGGTAATGGCTAAGCAATACAGTACTGCTAAGTAATACAATAATTCTTTTTAATGGAAATAGGAGAACAAGGCAAAAAAAGCCTTTGAAAGAGGTCCTATAAATACCACCTCCCTCGGTGCTTCAGCAGCCCAGGCTTGGCTGGGTCACTGCAAGTTCAATTCCTTTGTTTGAGGACAAGAACTGTCCATATTTGTGAGGCTCAATTATGTTTTTTCTATGAGTGTTTCTTGAAAGGAAATTTAGTATTTGGCAAATTAATCTTTTTTCCTTAGCCTTTCTGTTGTTGCAATGTAACAAACAAAACCTACACACTCCAACACACACGATCAGAGAACCAAACATTTTCCCTGAAATGGTGAAAAACTGCCTCAAATGCCCTTCTAAGGTCTTTTTATGTCTCTAGGCATCATTCTGCTCAGGTCAGGAGACAAAACCATAGCATTGGCCCAAAGCTTAGGGTTTTGCATGTCCAGAGTGTCAGAATTGCAGCAAAATGAGCATCTGCTCTATCCTGGCTGGCTGAAGCAGGGTGCTTTTCCTCCTACCTGTAGCACAATTCCCATGTGTCACCAGAAGTTCTGGTTAAGGAAGATATGCACATCTACACCTTTACTGTTCAGGATAACACAATTGAAAATCTACTGAATGTATCCTTGGCAGTTCAAAAAGAATTTGTGAAAATTAAATAATTTTATTTCTGTTTAATTTGTCTGCTTGAGTAGAAAGGAATTACAGTTGTAGCATATTGCTGGTCTCCTGCTACTGAGACCATTTGAAGGAGATGCAGGTTCTGTGCTCTGGATTGTCTATAAGTTGGGGAAGGATTTTGACAAATTCTAGCAGAGGTAACTTAACCTATTGAATGTAAATTTTCAATGTATAGAAACAGCTGAGAGAGTCCAGGAGGATTGCTGACAAGTTGGATGTATGGGTTGCTCTGTGGTTCAAGTTTTGAGTACAGGAAACAGAACCATGGTATGAAGTCAGGACTATTGCTATAGGTGCAGATTTCTAAGGCAAAGAATCACCAGCTTTAGGAGGAACCCCCAGACTGGAGTTCAGTCTCTCTTTAGTGTAAAATCTCAGCCACTGTGCTGCTCCTGTTGTGCTTCATCTTACATGGGAAAACTCCAGCTCTTGCTGCCAACAGCCACTAAAAGCAATGGCTACTAAGTTTTTGGTCTGGGTGAGGTTTTTTTCTTTCTAATTATTTGCTATTTTTTTCATCCTAAAGGCCGGATTACTTTGCACAAAATAGTCGTGATAGGGCTGAGCTGAATCTAAAACCAGGCCTAACCAGGAAAATGAAAACATAACATTTATGTTATATTGTATATTTCAGGATTCTTTGGGTTTGATTTTTTTCCTCACTGTGTTGGGGTACATGTGGGACAGGAATATGTATTTATTCCCCACTGGAATACGCTGTTTGACAGGTGAAAAACACGGGCAGGGCACAGGGTGGAGTCCAAAGGCAGTTCCTGGCCTGGTGCCACCCTGGCAGCTCAGAGCCCATGGTTTGATGGCAGTGGAGCTGCCCAGCCTCCCCTCCTGCTCAACAGCCCCTCAGTCAGAGAGGGTGGGGGGCTTGGAACAAACTTAGAACCCAGATCCTAAAGGTGCATTGTTTTGAGAGTTTGGTAAGGCTTTGAATTTATGGAATAGAATTCCACATCTTTCGATTCCCTAAGGGCTCAGCAGCGTTTGGTACTTCTGTGCCATCCTCTGCCTTCTCCTGATGTTTTTCACCTTAGTCCCACTCAGCCACAGATTGAGTTAGTTACCTGAGCAAGCAGCTCTGCTCCCTGCTCTCCTGTGGGAGCTTCCTAATGCTCTGAAATGTGGTGGATGACCTCAGGAGTACGGTATTTAACTTACAGAGCCACAAGGCTTGAGGGTGCCTTCCTTGTGATTCTCTAGAGGAAATGACCTGTCCCCAAACAGTGAGGCAGGAGAGGTAGTAAGGAATCATTTTAGAGGAACCACATTTTATCCTCAACAAATCTGATAAAGGACTTCAGTTCTGGTTTTCCTAAGCTGTTTGCCAGTGTGTTTGAGGAATAATTATTTTGCAGAGAAGGTGTGAACGGGAGTAGCAGCAGCTAAACTGGGGAGACTGTTGAGCTGCTACAAGGAAAATTTCCATGCAGATGTGAGTGGATGTAACGTGTGGTGCTTGCAAGTGAGCAGCAGTGAAAAAGTAGTTTCACATATTGTGCTTTTATATTTGAACGGTTCAGACAGAGACCATGGGTTGTTGCTGCTGCAATAGGGCTGTCTTTGTTTCTCCTCTTCCAGCTAAAACCCTGGAAAAAAAACCCAAGCAGTAGAATACACCTGCTCGTCTAAAACCTTTTAAACTCTTTGCTTTCTAGTTGTTAATGAGAAATGTCAATGTGTGCCTCCCCCTGATATTGTCTTTCTCATTGTTACTTGCTTTGTGTGAAATCTGTAGTACAGCTGTGGGAACTTTATACAGACTTTTGTACAGTAACTGCAGTGGTGAATTTTTAGGAGTTCATATATGAGGAGAGAAGGGATTTAACATGGGTGTTATATTTTTGTTTGTTGTGATTTGCTATCCATCCCGATGGAGGGCAGAGACCCACTGAGAGAGGTGCTGCCAGGTGTGGCTTCCTACTGCTTTTTAATTCTGTGATCACAGAACACACGATTCTGCAGTCCTCGCACAGACGAGTCTCCCACTGATTTCAATGGGAAATTTGCCTGCATCAGGGATAGAAGAGTGGGCCCCAAGTTGTGTACAATGATGCAATCTGATCCCCCTGCTGTGGAAATTGATGTAATCGCATTCTCGCCCTCCCCCCTTTTCTCAACCCTTCTCCCTACCAACCCCTGGTGACTCCTGGGGGGCTTCTCACCAAACGGAGGGGAGGATGCAGCTGTGTGCTGAAGCAGCAGCGGAGAGGAGGAGACCTGCTGGCAAAATTTATGGAGGGTTGTGTCCTAGATGTAATCCTAGAAAACAGCTAAGAACACGGACCTGCCTGCCCTGAAAAATGCAATCACCTGCTTTTGTTAAATGAGGGGATGTTTCTTGTATCTAGTTGTGACATTCATGGCACATCCTCCTCATGTGTTTAAGGCTGATTTACAGCGCTCCATGAGCTGAGCAATCTCGTTGCCATCTGCATTCATTCTGTGCAGAGGGACAGGGTTAGCTCTTTCTAGGGCTCTCTGTGTTGTTATTGTTGACAGTCTCTGCTTTTCAGTGGTGCTTTTGTGCCCTGGCACAGTGCAGGTTGCTTGGGAATAGTGAACCTTGAGAATGCTGCACTTTGTTGCTGGGCGAGCCCGGCGACCTCTCAGATGCTTCCCCCTGCTCTGCCATTTGTATGGGGTTTGGGTTTATTTTTTCCTTTGGGAATTCTAGGCTCAGCTGAATTTGTTCTGTGTTTTGCGGAAGAAAGAGCTTGTTAAAGAATTCCCTGATGACTTTGAAGTGAACTATTTATTTTCTCTCAAGGCTTACTCAGTGTAGCCATTTGCCCCTTCTCCTCTGTTTTTTCACCCCAGTGTTTCCTGAGCTACAAGCATTCTTGGAATATATTAGTTGTAATGAGTTATGTGGGCATCAAAAGTTTTCTTTGAAACTATATGGCATCAACATCTGTTAGCTCTTAGAGAACAGAGACACAGACAAAGGGGCTGATGGGGGGAGGGAGGAAAAAGATATTAAATTCTGGAGTATGAAGTCTCCGTCTCAAAGGCTCAGGGGGAGGGGAAGGGGAAATCTGCTAAACTCCATGCTTTGATGTGGGCGGCTGGCCCTGCCATTCCATTTATGGGAATGTGCGTGGCAGACGGGCCTGCACGGCTGTCTGTCCTGCCTGCACGGCTGTCTGTCCTGCCTGCACGGCTGTCTGTCCTGCCTGTGCTGTCTCTCCTGCCTGCACGGCTGTCTGTCCTGCCTGTGCTGTCTGTCCTGCCTGTGCTGTCTGTCCTGCCTGCACGGCTGTCTGTCCTGCCCATGCTGTCTGTCCTGCCTGCACGGCTGTCTGTCCTGTCTGTCTTGCCTGCACGGCTGCCTGTCCTGCCTGTGCTGTCTGTCCTGCCTATGCTGTCTGTCCTGCCTGCATGGCTGTCTGTCCTGCCCGTGCTGTCTGTCCTGCCTGCACAGCTGTCTGTCCTGCCTGCACAGCTGTCTGTCCTGCCTGTCCTGTCTGTCCTGCCTGCACTCCTATCTGTCCTGCCTGCCCTGCTC
>NC_031780.1:11992013-12009010 GCF_001522545.3 Parus major | reverse complement strand
GCCCTGCCCTGCTCACCTAAACACTGTGTCACCTACCTGCTCAGCCTGCAGCTCAAATCCTGCCCAAGCCCTTGTTGCTATATAAACATTTTCAAGGAAAATGCCATATTTCAGCTATTGATATAGGGAATTGGAATTTTAATAGTAGAGGCAACTCTTAATTTAAAAAAAAAAAAGTTTAGAAGGGAACTTTTTATCTGTTTCTAATCCTCCTGACATCCTTGTGAATCAGCATGCAATTGTTCATCTAAATCAGGTTTTTAAATGGTGTGCATCTGTGGTTTTTATTGCCTGTAATTAAAAAGCATGTGTCTGTTTTCATGTATTCAGCATCAGTCACCATTCAGGCATGGTAACTCATGCTGGACTGCTTACAGGAATGTGTGGAGATAGGTTCTGCTTTTTATTTTATCTTTTTCTGCAGAGCATCACAGTGCTTGTCCTACATGCCAGGCCACAGAGGAGAAAAGAAACCTCCATGTCTGTCTTTATCTCCTGTTGGCTCTGTTTTTAGGCTTAATGTTGATGGCACTGTGCTTTGCTGGGACTTCCTGGCCCATTAAAACCCTGACCAGTTCTAAAATGATTAGTTGACATACCTGGGCTCGGGGGACAAAGAGGTGGTTTAAAAAGGAATGTGAACCATCTGTTTTGCCAGCACCTCCTGTTGACAGATTTATGGCTCAACATTAGCATATGTGTCCAGGGTCACACACCTGTGCTTCCTAACAAGGTAATATTATTTAGCAGGGAATGTTTTCATCCTGAGGATTCAGAGCTTTTTGCAAAGGTGGGCATCAAGAATTCCTCTTTACAGTTGAAAAATGAAGGCACAGAGAGATTTAAGTGATTTACCCTACACCACACAGTGAGTCTGTGGTGGAGCAGTTATTGAATCCAGGTTTCCTCCAGCTGCATAAATACACGTCATCCATTAGCAGGAAAAGCCTTAGAGCTATAAACATAATAGAGGAGCATTGATTATCATTCTAGGGGAGCTTTAAGCCCTTGTGCTGTATCAAAACCTGAGCCATATAGGAAGATACAGACTATTCTCACAAGAAAGGTTCAGAACATTGGTAAAGCCGTAATGACCACTGAAGTTGGTGATCACATCTTAAATGAGCAAGTTACCCTGTCCTCAAGCTCTGTAGCCATTTTCTGCAAGCTTGCTTCCCAGTGCATGCCTGGATACAATCACCTCAGTGCACTTAAACGTGTCTGTTAAAGAGTTTCTTGGTAACCAAATCTGTCATGAAAGGAAGTTGAACAGAAAATCAGGTTTATTACATAGCTATGCCCATCTGTCTGCTGTGGTGAAGAAGCCCAAAATACGCAATTCAGAGAAGTTACTGAGCTTCTCCAGGCTGGAAGATGAAGATTTGTCCTCTTTTATTCATGTCTTTAGACATGTTCCTCAGTGTAATCTATGTTGAAGATAAGATCTTGGGGAACATGGGACAATTGATTTTCCAATCAGCAAGGAGATTAGAGGATAGTTAGAACAAAGTAAGGTAAATAGCTGAATCTGTAGAGTGAGTTCATTTATTCTTCTGAAGTAGCTTCAAAGTGAATTTAAATATAGCAAAAAGCAGTCATTTCTTGTTTCAGCTCTATTTAATCTCAAAGACTGATGGTCTTTTTTAGTTGAAGATGGCTGGACCCTTCAGTAGGAAAGTAACTGCTGATTCTGTACATCTGTTCTAACAGTTGCTTTCAATTATATGATCTCTTATCTGGCAACAGTCCTTGAAAAACGGCCTTTTATCCTATCACCTTAAAAATTAGAAGCCTTAATAGTAACAGAATTCCAATAATAGTGTTAATGGAAGATGTCACTTTGCAAACACCTAGCAAGAGTTTATAAATATCCATGAAATCCAGGATTAAAACATCATAAAAATAGAAATGTTCTGTCTTGAAACAGGAATAATCTAAATAAAAGAGTACCCTAATTTGATCTTCTGTGTATCTACAGGTCTTAACATATATTGGATAAAAGTTCCTAGTATTTTAACTAGTATTTTAAGCTATTTCTGGTCTTTTTTTTTTTTTTTTTTTTTTTTTTATATATTTGTATATAGTTAAATGAGTTAATGAGTTTAATGAGTTAAAGGAGCAGGCAGGTGGCCTTTGTTGAGTGCAGGTTGCAGTGACTGACCACTGAAAGAGGATGCTCATTTGCCCACTACAGTAGAGGTGACAAAGATCCTTGCAAAGAACATGTTTCATTGTTGTCACTACTTGATTTCCACAGGCTGGTGAAAAGAAATAGGTTTAGAAATATGGAGAAAGGATTTTTGTTTCATCCTGTTGGAAAGCCTGGTCCACATGTTTGTTTTTGGCAAAAGACGTTTAGCTGCATGTTGCAAGCAGCCTGGAACAAAAAGTGCCATGTTTCCTTTCTTACTCAGGTGTCCACCATGAAGGCATTTGTGCAAGTGTCCATCTGCTGTCCATGTTCACTTCCTCAAAAGGCTCATGTTCGTATTCCTATGAGTGGGCTGTCCTTGAAAGTGTATCATGCAACAACTGCTCCTGGTACACATTTGAGGGCCTGTAACAGGATATAAAGGTATTGGGGATGTTTTCTGCCTCATAAGCCTCTAGTTGTCCATGATCCTTGTGACTGGAGCTTGAGAGACTGGAGTTTCTTTGCCATCCTGTCTTTATCATCACAGTATTTTACCAGCAGCTGGAATTGCTCTACAGGTAAATTGCTCTGTGAGCTGAGACTGCAGGAGTGCCAGTTCTGTCAGATTGGTGGATACAGATGTGTGATTTCAAACAGTGTTGCCATGTTATTATGGCTGGGAGTTATTGCTCCCAGAGAACAGAGGCAGCCAAACTGAAGACATTTATGTTTCACCATTTTATTTTTGGAGCTGGTAGATTAGTGTGATCTTTATGCTGAGGTGCCAAGGGATGAATTTTGGGGCCTGTGGTATGAGACCCATCGTGTCCTGCTCTCTGTTAGGAAGACCATAACTCTGAGCACAGAGGCCAATGAGGCAGACAAAGGCAGTAAAACCCTAAGCCACAGCAGTTAAACCCATCCAAGGTCATCTATCACAGATCTTAGAGGAAAAGTCTGTTTTCTTAAGAACTCTACCTGCTGTGATCATATGATGAAGAAATTTTATCTGAGAGAAGCTTCAGTGCATGGCAAAGGAAGAAAAACCCTTCTGTGATGACAGAGCACAGGTTCTTATTTCAGAGAAAGAAAACATTATATAAGCTGAGCTTGTTTCATCTGCTGAACAATCTACATTATTGCAGTTGTAGTGTATATTTCAATGTGGGTCTAAAAATTAGAGTCACCTTGACTTTTTCAAGTGTGAGCTGGTTTACGTGTTCTCTACAGAATGTTTCATCATAGTGAATTATCTTTATAATTAAATTATCAAAAACGGCAAACTTCAAAAAAGTAAGACCTCATGATTGCAGAAGAAAAAGGGAAATATGCTGTAGAAAATAATATTTGGTTTAATAGAAGGTATAAATGTGTATTGCTCTACAGTGTTTTTCTGTATGGCATGTTTAATTCTTACATGTATTCACCTGGTTTCAATTTTCATTATAGTGAGGCTTGGCATATATACTTTTATCTGTGTAAGGCCCTGGGTTTATAGATTACTTATGAACAGAGAAGGAAAGGAAGCTCTTGTCCTAAATAGAGTACTGTAATACAGGACTGTGTGGTTTATTTGAAGAAGCTTGTGAGGGGGATCTTCAAGCATTTTTGGAAGAGAATATTACAATGAAGTCTTCATTTCCAAATGCTGAGAGAGCCAGATGCATGCCCAAAGCACATTCTTCTCTTTTGCTTGTAAGTAGTGATTACACAAAATTGTGTGCATAAATACCTACTTTCATGTATGTTTGACTGTGTGGGTACCTGTGTGTGGAAGTGGCTGGCCTGGCTCAGTGTCCTCTCCATCTCTGTCTGACTATGAGCAGTTTATTCCTTTATTTCTTTATTTAGTTCAAGTTTTAAGCCTGGCTATAAACCAGTATTTAAAGAATGGTGGATATGGAGAATGGAGAATATTACCTCAGGATAACTCAGTATCTGCTTCCACTTATGTTAACCTAAAAGACCTTACACCATTATTTGAGGTGTCTGTAGACTTCCTACTGCTGAACCCTAGGCTCGAGCTGGTCATAGTTACACATGACTCTGTTTCTAGTCCATGGGAAATTTCAGATACCCAAAGGGGAACAAAGTCCCTTCCATCAGCTCTTTTTCAAAAGTCTTTTTCCTCTTTCTCTTCAAGTCTGGACAAGACTAAAAATAAAGTAAAACAATAACGACTGCTTTGGGATTTGGATAGGTTTCCTAAAGCATCTTCACTAGATGAGGTTTCCACATTTTCACAGTCTGCTAAGGACTTGCTGTATGAAAATTAGACTTTTTTTGAAATCTGCTTCCTGCAAGTGAGACTGAAACATTCAGAATGGGCACTTGGCACCTGACAGGCCCTCAGTGATCTGGGTGAAAGGCCAAAGGGCATCCTCATTCTCTTGAGCCTCTATTTCTTGGGATTATTTTTTCTACATCAAGAATTGAAGTTTGTGCATAGGTGACACAGCGTTCTTGTTGGCAATAACTATAAAATCATTTAAAATCTACAAGACATTAGAATTACCACATATCTTGTTCCTTGCAGTCCTGTTGTGAAATGCATTTCTTCAACTTTGCTCATTCCAAAACTTTATTGCATCAATATCAGAATAAAGAGAGAAAACCCCATGTTTCAGTCAGATGGTTAAAAATAGGGAGGAAAGGTTTTCGGTTGATGATTTGTCATTCCGCATGTGTTATGCAAAAAAAAAAAAAAAAAAAGTATATATGATTCCTTGACAAAAACTTCATTAAACAGGAAATATGTGCATATTTTCTCCCAAAAATGTGGAAAATTCAGTATCTTAAGGCTAAATCAAAGTATTTTAATGAGGTGTTTGAAGGAGAGAGGTAAAGCAACTTGTTTCTACTTGAGAAGAGCACATTTTAGAAAAATGTTAATTAACACAATATTGACTTGAGATGTAATAGAAGGAGTAGGGGGGCCCAGGCTTTCAAAATGTGCTTGTTATCATGATAACCCACTTAAATCAAAGGTTATCCTTTGAAATATCTAATACAAGTATGGATGTATCTGTCTGTACTTAACACTGGAGCAAAATTATTGAGCACTGTGTTTGGTCAGGCTCAGGCTGCTGAAATACACGCTCTGGCTGCAGTCAGGAGCTTTGGCTCTTGTGTGCCATAAACGTGCTGGTGTTGTGGGGGTGACGTGGAAAGGCAGAGCCAGGACAGGGAGAGGGTAATACTGCAGAGCAAGGCTGGAGCACCTGGTGGATGTAGGGACTAGGAGGCAGGACTAAAGGATGTGACCACAAATACACCTGTGCAGAGCTTGGAAAGTGAAGTCAAGGGGCTTAACCTCAAGGCAGAAGCAGAAAGGGCCAGCAAAGTGATGTAGGCAGAATAAATGGAGAGTATTTGGATAGCAGCATTTTCAGATGGCTCATGAGAAGGAAGTCATTAGCTGGAAGCCCCAGAGTGAGTGCCTGGCCTTTGTCTCCAGAGACTTGGATCAGGAAGAAGACTGCCCAGGGCAGTTAGGGCTGAAGTTGAAGTTAAAAAAATTCAAATTTCCATTGAATTAGAATTCATTGATGTATGATTGCACAGGGAAGGTGGGAAGCGAGTGGCGATTGCTGAACTTCTGTAACCAACTCAGTTGAAGCCCTGGGGTGTGGGAGCTTTTAAAGGTAGTTTTTCTCCTCATGTTTGTATATACTCAGCAACGTTTCTGAGGGAGTTGCACTAATTAACTCTTCTCTCCACCCCCGCCCTCTTAAATCTGAGCAGAGTAGAGTGGCACCTATCAGAGTGGGATATGTGGGGCACGAGGTCCTCTCTAGCCAGGCAGCTGTTCTGGGTTTTGAAGCACATGTTTGAGCCTGAATCTTAGTCATTCACTGTGAGTTGTGTTGGTAGCTAATGGAGACCAATTATTTATCTGGGAAACTCCTGGTGAGGTAGAGACACTTACTCTAGATGGGTTCCTGTTCAGCAGCCCATAGCAATGGCATGCTGGAATAATCCTTCTGTGTAAATGTTTCTTTTCTTTATTCTTTCAAGTGCTCGCTGACCTCATTTGTATAGTGTTTCACAGGGTACATCTGGTTTTGGTTGTTTCATGACTCAGTGCTGCAGTCTGAAAAGGCAGTGCTGTGATTTAAAGCATCGTGTCAGGACAGTGATATACAACTGCCTAAGACCCAAATGTTGTTGCTGCTCTTGGGCACTGGGCCCGCCGTGGTGGCTGCTGAGGGCCCCGTGGCAGAGCCTGGCTGAATGCAGAGCTGTTCCTGGCTTTTCCATCCCCTCCAGCCTGTGTCCTCTTTGTGCTCGAACACACTCGTCCCCAGTGTCAGATATTCCTACCTGGCTGCAGGGTTTGCTTCCCACTAGAATTTCCTGTGCTTGAGTTCTGTTTTACCCATTGACCCTTTTGTTTTATTCTAGCCCACTTGAATTTGGTTTGCTGGGGGTAGATAACTGTGATATCCAGTCTGAGGCTATTTGTTTGGGTTACTGGGAGAGTATTATGCAGGATGAGCTGCAGTCAGAATTGTTTTCTCTGATGCTTGCTCAGCTCTTACACTTTTTTGCTGTGTGAGTTCACATGCACTGCCCAGAAACCTTTTCTCAGGGATTCTGGTGTTTATCCAGGTTGCAACATCTATCTCTGCGGTGCTAAAAATATTCAGGTAAATCTCTTGCAGTTTTTTTGACAGAAAAGTTAATGATGATAAGATGAATGAGAGAGTACATATTTTTTCTCCTGCATCTTTTCCCCTGTAAAATCTTAAGAGTTGCCCACACCTTTCTCAGCTACATGTCTGTCTATCAAAGATAATACATGTCAGAATCTTCCACAGAGGAATACCTTTGAATGGGAGCAGAGGAAGTCTGCTTAAATGTGTCACTAAATGTTCAAACGATACTCTCATCAGTTTCAGGATGGATTGTCAATTTATGTGCTAACAGTTATATTATGGTTCAACAGCATGAAAAACACTTTTTAGAACGTGTTAATTTATAATAATTTGGTTTAAGGCAGAAACACTTACTGGAAATTTGCTTACATTAAGGTTACTATTTTAACTTAAATAACTAGGAGCTAGAGAAGGAGTGAAACTAGACTGGAATATAAAACATATTTGCTTAAGACCCATGTAATGATTAGAAGTGAGGAAATAAGGAAGCTAGTGTAATGAATATTAATGCTTCACTCTGCTGTTTTACACTCCCTGTCTTCCACTGTTTTCCTTTGAGTTACTTGATAGTTCATTTTTCATCCACAAATGTATGATTATTTTTAAGTGATATCTTTTGACATATGAAAAATCACAACAATTAATAACTTGTGAGTTTTGTAGAGCATGAGATTAATGACATAATTTTAACAGGCAATGTTTGATAGCCAGGTGGAATGCTTGCATAGCTAAAATTTTAGGAGGTAAATGCTACCATGTAGATAGTATTCTCAGAGATACACCACAAGCACCTACCCATTGTGTATTTGCTGATCAGGTTAACAGAAAATACTTGCTTTTCCAAGGAGAGTGGGAATTCCAACATGAGAAAACCCCAAATGAAACAGTTATTCAATATTTGTGGGAGAGCAAAGTCACTTCTATATATCATTATCTATGGGAGCAGGCAGAGGTATGCTCTCACAGCTTCATGGAAAATTGTGACATGGGGGAGTTTGATCAAACAAAAGTAACTAACTTCCAGATGGTCATGAAAAGATCATCACCTTGCAGTGATATGCTGCATCATTTCAAAATTTTCTGTCTTCTTTACATTCTCTGTTTGCTCCTTCCATAATTTTTAAGGTAATGATTGATATTAGTCAGCACGTGCCCAGAATAAGAGAGTTTTTTTACTGGAACAAAAGTAGTTTTTTGTGATTTTCTACCTGGAAAGACAAATCCAGAATGTCAGCTTTTATAGCAGCATTGTGCTGTGGTGTATCCCAGCATTCCAGGCCAGTTTGCCAGCATTTCTCAGAGACATTTGTCCTGCAAAGTCTAATTTTACTGCAGGGGATGTGATTTGGAAGAGGCAGTATTTTCAGGGTTTCTGGGCTAGGTATCCAGTATTGTTAGTGAAATCTAATTTTTAACATGCTGTTGCAGAAATTGATACCGAAGAATTCCTAAGATATACTTTTGTGGCTTAGTTACTTTGTTATAACTAATCTCAAAGAATAACATTTGGGCATGTGGAATTTGAAGAACCTCTGCCAGCTTTTTAAAGAAAAAGATGTGAACTGCCTTTATCATGATCAAATGCCTTAACAATAAAGCTAATGAATACAACCAGACATGAATTTTCACAGGTTACTCCCTTATCCTTATCTTATACTAAAAGCTCTCCAAGGTCAGCTTCCAGCCCACAGGTTGATGCTGTGAATTCTGGCTCTGTGCTGCAGGTCTGTTTTTGCAGATGCAACTGGAATGGCTGTGAGTGCAGCACACCAGTTTTTTAGGCCCATATCCTTCTCTGTCACCATAACTTTACCAGAGGCAGAGTGTTTGGGGAGCATCCAGGGAGCTGGACTCCAGTGTAAGGTCAGTGGCACTGTGGTGCTGCCCAAGCTTGGCTGAGAGCAGTCAGGACATGAGGATAGCTCCATTGCTTTTGGCCTGGCTGGGGGGGGGTGATGGAGCTGGAAGGGTTTGTTCATAAGAGAGTAAGAATGCTCTCCAGAGTCTTTGTAACTGGGATTAGCTCCAAATCCCACTGATGCCCTTTACAACTGCTTCAGCACTACTGGAGAAATGGTTTTTACATCTCAGATAAGTTCATCTGCATTATCTATGGCACCTGCATCTGTATTGTTCTAGACATTCTGGGGCTGACAGAATTTCATTAATTTCAGAACTGAAGGCTCAGGCAGCTTGTCAGAATCTGGTGTCTGCTTTTCTTGGGTGACCTCTGGCATATGGAAGTTTTCTGTTTGTTGGTGGAACCAAGTGATAACATTCCTTTGTGGGTAGTGAAGGCTTATTTCTCCTTTATCATTTCCATTTGGAATTTTTTAATCTTGATTGATTGAAAGAACATTGAAATGCAAAATATTACTTTATAAGATTATTTAAATGTGATTTTTTTTTCTTTCCCCTACATAGTAAATTCATCTTCACTAAATTTTTGTCCAGAATATATCCAGAGCATTGTAAAATAACATCAAATGCATTGACTACCACTAAGACATTGATTGACATCTTTCCTGGAAAACAGTATCCGTGTTCTCATTCATGTTATAAATTAGTTCTGGCAATAATAAATACATATTATTAACACCTCAACACTTTATATGTAGTATATTTGTAGTTAATTTGTTTTGTTTTGTTTTAAACAGGATTTATCTGGGGAAGGCTACAGAGACACTATTGGTGATGAACACTTTCATCTAGAAGGTATTTAAAGAACAAAGTTTTTTGGTTAATATAAAGGGGTATTGGAGTAAGTTAGTGAATAAATTAGTGTGATAATGCATATATTTAGAGTGCAGTTCTTGGTCTACTGATGTGTCATTTGCCTGAAAAAACTAAGATGGAAATAGGGTTTTATTTCTGTATCTGCTACTACTTGTATTGGAAAGAGTCACCCAGCTGAATCACAAGGACCAAGTGTTTTAATTCAGGGTCTCACCATTTTCTCCAGGTGCTTCTCCTGACATTGGTAGGAGTGGTGAATGTCACTGCCCCTGGCAGAGCTGGCAAATGGGTGGAACTGTTAGCACTGGGTTGTGTGGGACACTGCAATCCATTCTGGGTTACACAAAGCAGCCTTAGAAACTCCCATGTTAATCTCTAATAAGGGCTAGAGACTCTTACTCAACACATTTTTCTTGAATATGAATGGGATCCTTATTGCCTCAGACAGTTCTCTTTCCATCTCATCTCCTCCTCTGCGATCAGGCAGTTGAGATGGAATCATTGTGGTGGGAAGGACCTTTGGTGCCTGTGAGTATGGGCACCATTATCTGCTCTATTCTGCCAAAGAACACATCTGAGGTACCTTGAGCTTCAGGGACAAGTTGGGGTTCATGAATGGAGGAGATGAATTTGTTTCTCATTTCTTTCAAGGCAGTGAGACTTCATAAACTCTAGTATAACGAAGGGTTGCATGGGCTGTGTGCTGGATTTATATTATACACTAGTGGAAACAATATTCCCAGTTTATTCAGAGCAGTGAACCCATGTCGAGCTTAATCTGGAAATTTCTGTACTTTCTTAATCCAATCATTTGTTTCTGGTATTAGAAGCTTTTGTATAAACAGAATGTGAAAGATTCTCAAGAATGTCTGCTTTCCAGTTACCTGTGCAATGTGTTAATATACTGTGATTCTTGGATTTCAAGTTTCTCTCATCTCTGTAGTTTACAAAGACTTCATGTCTTGTATGTGCCATAACATAGGAACTCAATTTTGGCTGGTGCTTTTAGGCTACTGTTGATCACAAATACTTGCCATGATGGAGTCAGTGTTTGTTGAGTGGTTTTGTATTTAACTTCACCACAGTTTTCCTATGTCCTCTTAGTAGGACATAGGGTAAGATTTTAATTATAGAATTATAGGAGAAACTGCTTCAGACAGGATATTAAGTGTCAGCAAGGTGAATAATTTCATTTTCTTTGTCTCATTCCATCTTTTCTTGCCTCTAATTATTTCTTTCTTTGTTGTGTAGCATTATCTTGCTTAGCAAACACAATATTCAATATGTAATATTTTCAAACTAGTCAGCAGCAAGATTTTTTTTATTGGAGCGTAAAGCATTTTAGGTAACTGTAATTTCAGTCTTTCAGCAATTTCACATTATTGCTTCTGATGAGTCTCATTTGTTATGAAGTAGCTGAGTAGTGAAGAGCAGATTTAGGTACCAGCAGTGGTCCATCCTTTGTGTGCTGTCGCCAGGGAAGAGCTGTTCTGTGGCATCTTTCCAGCTGGGAGGAAGATGACTGTTCCCTCCCCATGCTCAGGCAGATGCATGCAGGTTGTCAAAGCTTGCTCCTCATCCCTTCTGCTCTCAGATCTCCAGGCTGTGTTTTCCATGCTGGGACAGAATTAACCACTTCCTATTTCATTCAGATACTGAAAATCTTATAATTACCAGACAATACAACAATCATTGTATTAAAGCATCCTTTTTGTGTAACTTTTTACTTGCATCATACTTCAATGATTGTGCTAGTATTAGTATCACAAAATTGTGATATTAGCTAAAGTGAAGCTGAAACATGATTGAGATCTTTGATAGGGCACAGCCTGAATTCTTAGGTGCAAGATGGCAATTGTCGTCCTCTTCTCTGCATAGAAACGTTTCTATGGGAAAATGTAATTAATATCCTAGAACATAGATGGAACTTTCCATCTAAAATAATTGTTCTGCCTCTGTTTTGCTGCCTTATGATCTTCACATGTGTGCTGGTATAACACATGTGCTGAGATTCATGTGTCATAAGATAACATCAATCCACCAGCAGCCTCAGAGACAGGGGTCTGTAACCCAGAAAATGGTTGGTCAGACTAAGCTCAGAGAGGACAAATGGCAAATACCATTCTCTACCAAATACCATGCATTAGTGAACTGTATTCTGTCTTGGTGAATAACATGGTAGGGATGAAAAAGACACATTTCTCAGATTTGCAAGAAAAAAGTTCAGCAATTGCCACAGTTCTGGTTTAGGGGAATTTTAGAGCCTTCTCTCTGAGGAACTTTATTGGAGAATAAATCTGAGTTCTTCAGAAGACTCTCACTGAAAAGACAAAGTGGCAATAAGAGAAATAATTGAATTCTTTATTTTGTTTTACATAGCCAAGTTCATTACCTTTTTTTTTCCCTTCCCTCTCTTTTTTTTCCCCCTCTTAGCTGTCTGAGCAGTACAGATAAAAAGAACTCTCTTTGCTGGATTTAACTTCTGTGTTGTTATGTAAAGCTTGATCAAATCCTTTCGTCTTAACAGACTTAACTGGCCAACAGCAAAAGGCTCGGGATTCTGGGATTAAGATTGTATTTGGTAAGAGGACTGCTGCATTAGTGCTTTCTTTTGAACTATACAAAGAACAAAGTAAACATCAAAAGCATTAAGCCATGAGAGCGGATTGTTGACTCAATGTTGCTGCATGACAAGAGGTTAGAACTCAATAGAGGCAACTCTGTTTATTGAGTGCTATGTAGAAAGAAATGGTTTGACCAGCATTGTCTAGTATATCCACCACCTGCCTTTGATTTTGCTGCTGGGCAAGTCGCTAAATTGAAATTTTTGGATTTTCTCTTATGTGGTCAGTTGAGAGACTGATTCCTGAGATAAGAGACACCACTGGAAACCTCCGTCTCGTATTACTCTTACTCTGTTTTCCTTCTTCCTCTTTCATTAGTAACACAACAATTGGCCATTCTGGATATAGGTTCTGTAGTGGATTTGTTTGCATCTTGCATTCCAGGAAATTTCCCAGTGCATTTCAGAGCCTACCACTTGACAGATTTGGAGTATTTGAGCAATCTGCTGTTGCTGTGTAGGAATGTCTCACACTGGAATTTCCTTGTCCCCCAGTTTGTGCATTGGAAGGATGTGCTGCATCACCCTTCACACAAAGGGTTAAAAAGCCATTTTCTCTTCATTGTCCCTGGCTAGAGTAATGGGTTACCAGAACTGAATGACTGGGGGTGGCTCTGGAAGAAGTCACAAAAACCAGCACAGACATTAGGAGATATTTTCCATTTCATGTCGGCAGAGATGCTAAAATGGCAGGCAGGAATTGAGTGCAGGATCAAACAGCAAGTCACTCTTCTGCCATGGAGACAAGCAGGTGGTTCAGAAAGACATCCACTGTTTGTGTGCTCAATAATGACATCCCAGTTTTCCCTAAACTCTTCTAGGCATAAGTAAGCTTCTAATGAATTGTTCAAGAATCATGCTCTTGTTTTTCAGAGCTTTTTTCACCTCCTTTCCCTGGACCCTTTTAGAAATTTTTGCAGCTAAAACTTGTAGACCAGGAGAGCTTTCTTATTTTGACCACTCTGTGTCTTTCTGAAAGGACCCAGGGTTTCTCCATCTTATCACCTGAACATTTAAAAACTTTCCAGAAAGTTCAGCTGAGGAAGGAGCTCCTGATGCAATCCTCTGATGAAGACTGATTGTATAAAGGGGTGATTTCCTCCCTGTCCCAGTCCAAGCTCTTTGGAGCCCTGTGGGATACTTTTGGAGTTCACAGTGAAGTCTTGACCTTGATACCTAACCTATTGTCCCAATTATGCAGCAATGTGATTTCTCATGTCACTGTTCTCTTGAAAAGTGCAACCTAAGTATTTCTTTTAATCAGAAATCTTACATGTCTTGAGATTGATCTAGTCCTCTAGCTGTCAGAGGAGCTGCCTCTTACATTGATAGCAATCTGTACCCCGTTACATTTGTCAGCTGAGGGTGATGTCTTGATTCATATTCTCTCAACAGAAGACTGGAGAAGATCCAAACCTTCCTGGTGCCTTATCTGAATACGATATCCAAAGCTCGGCTGAAAGTAGTGACAGAGCTCGTCCTGAATCAAGAAACACAATTTTTAATGTTTCCCAAGACAGATGTATCTAAATCCCTAGATGTAAGATGTTCCCTGTTCTGGTACCAGGAAGGACAAATTATTCAGGTCATCTTCTTGCCCATTAATATTAGAAAGCCCTCCAGCAGAGTTCAAAGCACGTGTTGTTGCTGAAAAAAAAATATAGCAGATCTGTAAAAGAGCTTGTTGCACTTTTCACATATTTACAAGCCAGTATGGAATTTTTAAACCTGCAATTAAAGCATTCTGTATTCAGCAAAGCAGAAAAGTAATTCATTATATTCTTAACATTGTATTATGTCTTTCAACTTTTTACTAGTGTGTGCAGTCTGTCCTTCATGTCTTCCTCCCCAGCATCCAGGGAATCAGTGGTCAAGTAGGAGCTGAGGTGTGGTTAGCAGTGCTCCAGCTTGAAAAGCTGTGTTGTTATTTTTGACTTTAATAAGAACCCATAAGTGAACAAGGAGCCAATAACAAAGAATGAACTGGTGGTTTAAGGCTGCTGATCTTAGGCCCAGCTCTGCCTGGACCCCCCAGCTGCACGTGTTTCCTCCTCCACACTGATGCCAGACATCCCAGTGACGGGAGCACGTTGGCTTCCAGGGGGATGCTTCCCTTTGCTGGGGAGGCATGGGGGACCATCCTTCCCCAATGCACCCTGCAGTGGGGCTGCTCCTGTGTGAGATTTCCTCCCTCTCTCCATTCAGGAAAAATTCAGGGAAGGCTTTAGTTCATGGAGTTTTCTCTAAAATTAGTAATTGGAGGAATATTTGTCGGGTTGTCAGCTTAGAGGAGGGGTGATAAGGTATGATACTTTGGCCCAAATTGTTTATAAACTTGTCAGCAAAAGAAAACTGGAAGCATTTTAGCTAGTTTTAGCTAACCTTCTACTTGCCTGGGAGACACTTTTTACCATACTTCATTAATCTCTTAACTCTAATAAATTAATGTATTGTTCTAAGCTGAGCTGTGAATAGGTAATAAAAGGCAGTTATTGCAAAGTGTATTCCTCTCCCTAGTTAAAGTTTCAGTTATAATATTCATTTTCTAAAGCTTAAGTTTTTTTGTGTTTTGTATACATGAAATTCCAGTGTATTTATAGAAAAGGCATAGATTGCATTTTGCACACAGGCAAATTTTCTCTTTGTTGGCACCACTGTATGGTACTATTGATTATACTGTAAAGGTTCTGTAGTACCATACTATTACCTGTATGGTACTATTGATGGAGGCATGATGCTTTGCAGAAAATGATGATCCCTTCTCTCTCAGGTTCTTAAACAGAATATCTGCTTATCCCTGACACTGCAAATAGAGTGTTAATAATTCTAAAAGTGCTCTTGTGGTCAGCCTTCTGGGATGTCATGTGGGAACTGCATTTTAATGACTTGTTGCTAATCCTGTGCACTTACCATAGATTTGCTATGCTTGGGTATATGCTATGTGACCACCTCAGACTGCCGATCACTTGCTCACTGGCTGTATTTTTTTCATCTCCCAAGAGGTTTCTGCTGTATCCTTTCCTACTGCTCTATATGACATGGAACAACTCTGAAGAATGTCTTTGGCCACAGGGTGCCCCAGTGGCAGCAGGCACCGGTGTGTGACAAGCAGCCGAGGCTGGCAGCTGATAAGCTGGTTACTGTGGGCAGGAGGGAGCAGCGAAGGACCTGGGGGTGTGGGGAGGAAGGAGCAGGGGAGAGTGCCAAGAGAAAACTGCTTAGTTTGGCAGTTAGAATAAAAGTCACCAAAGAACATGAGACTGGTAGGATTAGCAGAAGTTTTCCTGTGGTTGTGCACAGATCCAGGAAATTATAAGAAGCAGGTAGGCTGCTTGCCATGAGTGGGAGGAAAATCTTACGGCATGAGGCCCTTTAAAAAAAAAAAAATTAAAAAAATATAGAATTGTACAAGTGTTTCTTAACATTAGCTGTTCCAGTTGAGGGGGGTTGGTATTTGGATCAGAAGCTTTTACTTCTGGAGCTGCTGTTTCAAGTGCAGCCAGGTCAGTAGTGATGAAAGACTGTTGCCATCCAACGGTTGCCCATGGCCTGTGTGTAATGAGTTAGTGGTCTCCAGGTGTTTCCAAATGAACCTTTACAGAGTGTCTAACAGCTCCCACCCATGTTGGCAAGCAGAGCACAGAAAGGCAGTGAAAAGTGGACTGTTAGGACACCTCAGAGGGTGAGCTCTGCTCCTCACACTGAGCTGCTGCTGTGTGCAGAGCAAGCGCTCTCCCTGCCGTGTCCTGCGTGTTCCCTGCACGGAGCCTGTCGCTCTCTTTAGCTCCTACTGGTGCTGCCTCACAGCCTGTGATAGATAGAGTGTTCTGGGTTATAATCCTCTGCATTAGACTGGGAAGATCATACCTGCTGGAAGTAGTAGTTTCACATTGATCTCTGTGTTCAGATCATTCTACACAGCTGGAAAGTTGTTACATTGGACATGTTGCACATTTGGTTTAGGAGCTGCATAGAAAGGCTGAGAATGAAGCTTGGGATTTTCTGCAATCACGTCTGTCCATTAGAATATGATAGAGAGTGACAAAGTACAGTACACAAGAAAGCCGTCCAAACTTACAAGTGGTCTATATTCTTTATGATAGCTGAAGAAAGTGAAATGTTATAGGAAGGTGACTAAGTGCCTCAAAAAAAGCAAAGAGTTGATCCTTAATGAATATCTTAAATATGGAAAGATTTAAAATTATATTATATGCATGGTATTTATAATAATATGAATTTTCCATGTTCTTTCCATCTACCTAAGACTGGCAACTTTTCCTTATGCCACAGAGAAGCTAATGCTCTTCCTGAGTGCTCATTTTAAAATAACCAATTAACAATAAGAATATTCTTTTATTCTCAGCTCTGGGGTAGTCATGAGCTAGTTTTCTAGGAGACAAAAAGTCACCTGTTGGAAAATCTATGTCTGCAGATCTCTCAAGCTTCTTTTCTCGTATCATGTGAGAGCCAGACCATCAGGGTGCATGTGGGAAGCACAAGAATTGATGGCCAAAAGGGCCATCAAAAGCTCAGGGAGATCTCATCAAAGACAGGAGGGCTCTTGGATTTGCCTTTGGCACCCCAAAGGGGAGTGGGGCATCGAGGCGGGTGTTGGGCAGCAGACAATCGGCACCCAGCGGGTTGCTCACATCAGTGAGTGAGGCTTGAGGAGAGGTCCCCTGTAGCAGGATTGAGAAATGGGTGCCAGGGATTTGAGGCTTGTGCTTTGTCCATGCAGCTTGAAAGGGCTGGCTCGGTGAGGTGGGCTCACGGAGTGGGCTCACTGCTCTCGGGGCTGGGCTGGGTCACGGCCGCGCTGAGCGAGGCAGGCTGTGCACAGCTCTGC
>NC_031780.1:11891654-11991757 GCF_001522545.3 Parus major | reverse complement strand
GCTCAGCTGGGCCTTGGCAGAGTGACAGACCCAGATGTACCTGTGAGAGGGGATCCCCTGTCTGTGGTCAGAGATAAAGCTGCTGTACTGGACGTGGACAGCAGTGTAATAATGTGCTTCAACTTTGCCCCAGGACATCCACCACCAAGAACAAAGAATGAAATATGGGAACAAGTCAGGAGTTTGAAAACAATCTCTCTGGAAACATGATGAATACCAGTGGTTTCATTTATTCTACTTGAACAAAGGTCCTTTTCTACTTTTAATTTCCCAGCAACGATTATTACCAGTTATTTTTCTTGTAGCTTTGACCACAGTTCATGGAGGTTTTATTAAACATGTTTTTGTAAAGTGATTCAAAATGCCATTCTTCTCTGATTCTCTTGTGACTGTCTCTTTTATTTTATTTTTTTTTCCATTTTTTTAATCCATGTGAAGCTAGTGCATATTTCCAGTCAAAGATTTGGGACTAGATAACATTCTCATGCTGATATTCCTAGAAATATTCCAGTTTTTTTCCTTCATAATTGAGAGAAAATTTGGCCTTTGATATTTCAGAAGACAACATGTATGTTTCATATCCCTTGCCTTTACATGAAAGACCACTCTCATTTTTAGAAACCTCGAATACTGCATTTAATAGGCCATATGTCCTGCTGCAACTCCCAAATATTCCTGATGTTGCAGGTTTCCTTGTGTTTCACTGACCTGTGACAGAGCCAGGCAACTGAGCTTGAGTGCTGGGTTTTGGTAGCTTTCTGCAAAGGTTTTTGATTAGATGCCATGAGCATGATTCTGTTAAAGCCCTTCTCTCCTGCCCATAGGGATTTCTTATCTTGGAGTGTCTCATGTGTGGACACACATCATGACAGGATCGAATAGTTTGTATTTCTGGGGCTGAGTTGAGGATCTGTGTTACACAGCTGGCCTGTCTGATAGGTGCAGAGTTAGATAGAAGCCTGAGCCTTGTGCTGGGTGAGTTTAGCCACACCAGCACTCTGAACCTTGCAAATCCTGGCGTGTGTAGATGCAGGGCTGTGCAGGCAATTTCCATGACAAGCATGTTGCTTTGCTGGTTGCTGTTCCAAATTCAAAGTGTGTATCAGTCAGGGTGCTTTTGTGTGTTTCAACTCCACTTCTGCTGCAGTAGCTACAGAAACCCAAAGTTTTACCTCACCAGGCAGAACAAGTGCCCTTTGTTACCTAGACAGATTACAGGTTTTTCTAAAGTCTGCTCTTCATAAAAGCCCAGCTTGAACAGTGGAAATTCTGACTTGCCTCAGATACTGAGGAGACTTTTATAGTTTCAAGTAGCTCCAGGGTTATATTTTAAAAGTTGAATTTCATCACATGTTTCAAGTTTGGTGGAAAAAAAAAAGGCATGATATTTTTAGCAGAAAAAAGTCCCCCCACACCTTTTTTCTTAACAGATGTTTCATCTCAATCATATCCAAACCTCAAAGCATGAGTAGCAGTCAACCTTATTCTCCTGTGGAGAAAGAGATAAAATGTCATTTGTTTGGAAGACAAGCCTTTTTTTTTTTTTGTAACCACAACTAGTTTGTGAGTAAAAGCAAATAATAAATGCAGCACTGTGGGGTTGTGGAAATGAACCTGAAGCAACATTTCTGCTCTTGAAAGAGCTTGGAGTCCAGCTGCTCTTGTTAGATGGAAAGTCCCAACCCCCAGTCTACCAAAAAAATCCCAAAAAAAACCTACCAGGAATCAGCTTTTTCTTGCTTTATAAATCTGATCCAGCAATCCAGGTCCTTTCACCAATAAAATACGTCATCCAGAGTTCTCAACTTTGTCCCAAAAAGGATTTAAAACTGTAAAGGTAACAGAAAGAGAGGAAAGGAATAGTAGTTGTAAACCAAAATATCCAGAAGTAAAAGAGCTGCTACCCAAGGAATTTTCAGCAGGCTCTGGAGGAGTGGAGAGCATTTCTGTGCCTGGCAGCCAGGGCTGCACTCAGGGCTTGGTGCTGGCATGGGAGCTGCTGAGGGAAGCCAAGGCAGCCCTAGACTCTGTGCATGAAAGATATTTTTAGGAGGGAGTTATAGTCCAGCCTAAGGATGTGGAGGCATAAAGCTGAAGTGTGGGGCTGCAGACCCTTGTTTTGCTATTTCAAGGAGCCTTTAAAGAGAGTGGAGCCATCCGGGTGTGGCAGGACATTTTTGGCAAAGTGGGGTTGGGATTAATCCTCTCCCCGTGCTCCTGCAGGACCCCTGGGAACTGCCCTGCCCTGCCCCAGGCCACCTGTGCCCTGCAGGGACAGCTGCCCAGTCCCTCTAGCACATACTTACTGCTGCCCAGATTCCAAAATGCTCCATCTGAAGGTAAATTCACAGTGGCAGTGTCTAGGAGAATATTACAGGATCTTCGACCAAAGGGGTAGCTCAAAGCGGGAAGCTGAACCTTGAGTTGTAAAGACACGGACTCTCTGGAGCAACAGGAAAGGCTGGATCCTCCTGAAAGGGTGCTCCAAATCGTGCTCCAAACCATCTGCTTTTCTGTGTTTGAGTGGTATTTGGGCTTCCATCTCTGGCTGAGGTCCTTGGGCTAATTACAGCAAACAGATACCTGCTTTGCTCTGTGGGAATTGTTTCTCTGAGGAGATCCTGTGTAGTCTTCAGACTTCAGGTGGTTGGGTCAAGCCTTGATGAATTTTATTTCTCTGCATGTTTAGCAGTATGTGATGTATCATCTCAGTACCATTCCTCACCCATGCATAAATATGAAAAGGGAAAGAGACATATGTGCACATGCATATGCTGGACTAGTAATACTCCTTTCCCCCTCAGAGTAACATGTATGGCTGTGAGGATGGGAACACTGAACTGCTACTGAATATTAACTATTAATCAGATCTGTAACAGTTCATCACAGACAAAATAATGTTACAGCATAGGTCGACAACATTGCTCTCTATTAAAGATTAGTTCTGTGAGGGTCAGAGTGACATTCATCCTCACGGGAAGCAATTCTGATGAATTGAAAATTACAGTTTAGATATCTTTAGAGGCCCTGTTATCAGAGCAAAGGTGGTAGAAACATGTTTTTCTTATTGAACATCTAAATTAGATGGGAGAGAGTTAATATCAAAGCCTACATTATTAATAACATTATCTACTCAGTCTTCATTTGAATAAAGGGTTATGCAGGGGCTGGGTTTTTTTCTTCTTTTTCTTCCCTTGTGAATCTCAGGGGGAAAAAAGTCCAAAGAGACAAAGGCAAAGGAAATTTAAGATAGAAAATCCTTTGTGAACATGCATGCCTGCAACTTACACTGAGAATGGATTTTTAAAAAGCAAAGTTGTAACCAAAATCAGTGTAGGAAGAGCTTTAGAGAAGAGAGGTCTTTTTTCTTTTGTTTTAAGTCACAAGTGATCAGTTGATGTCCCCATCTGTGCCTGTTCAGTAACAGAATTCATCACTTCACAGGCCCATTCAGAGCCCCAGGGACGAACAGTGCTGTAAGAAAGTGGTGAGTGGTCCATATGACACTGACACACTGACAGTTTTCACTCAAGGAGCACTTGCCCATGTTAAATGATACAATAGACTCCATCCTGTTCATGTGGGTTCTGATACGTCCACTGATCAAACAAAAATCTTGCTTCTACAGGTATCATCCTGAACTATTCTGACAAAGCTTATGGAGATTCTTCCCTGTTCTCATGTTCCGCTCCTTTCTCCCTCTTCTTTTTTTTTTTTTTTTCCTTTTTTTTTAAGCTAGGGGTGGGGAATGAGAAATTATCTTCTTTGATCTCCAATGAGGAAGGAAAAAAAAAAAAAGACTGTTCTGTTCAGGCTTTTGGCTAGCACAACAAACAGTGTTTAAAATTTAACTTTGCTTAATTAATTAGTAATTCTGTTTAGTGCTGTCTGATCTTCATCCAAAAGGTAGAAGCTTGAGAACTGAACATCAAAGTGTTTTGGGTGAAGATGGTCAAGTAAGGCACTTAATCTGGCAGTTTCTGTTGATGAAATACAGCCAGTTGGGGAACTAATTGGAAAAGGGAATCATAATCTGGCAAAGTTCAGCAAACTCCCTCCCTTTAGCAAACTCACTCCAGAGAGAGTGTGAGAAATCTAGGTCTAGTGTTTATGCATGTTTGAGTTACACCCCGGCTATCAGAGACAACATATCTGCATCTTTAGAACAAAACTTTTTTGTAAGGAAATAGTAGAAAAATCCACCTCCCTCTCCCCAGCATAATAGACAAAAATGATCCCCCCAAAACCACCAAACCAGAAAAGCCAGACCCAGACAGAAACCTGTGAATCTGCATCAAAGTTTGGAAATACTTCTACTTAGAAATGTCAAATTATTGGGATTGGAAAAAGGAATTGAACCTTTAAGGGAGGTGGTTTTGCACAGACTTGTTTGGCTAATTTTCATTCAGGAGAGAAACTGTTCTCTGAATTTTTGAGTGAATTTCAGTTTAGCCATTCCTCATTGTCCCAGTAGTGTCTTGTAACTGAGAACCGTGCCTGAATATATAAAACATATTTTGGTTGTCTGTTTTTGTTGGGATTTGGTTTAGTTTTCTTTTTTTCCAAGCTGTCTCAAGATCTGAGTCACTACTCCTCTGCTCTGTCTCCTCCTGGTCAGGTGCTCCTCTAAGTCTTGTGACATTGTGATTCTTTTTTTCCCCTATGGTGTGTGATTGAGCCTTTCATTTGTCTTGAGACTGTCAACAAGAAACCATGAAATAGAAGAACATGGGTTCTCTCCATATTTTCAGGTTGAAATACCCATCCCACATTGGTAGGAGGCACTTCTAGTACAGCTTCCTCTAAATTGGTTTTGGCTTGTCCCACTGGACGTCAAATGGACAATTAATTTCCTTACAGTAAGTTTCAGAGAAGGAAGCTTGATCTTTGTTGTTTTGAAGGGTGTGTCTAATTCATCAGCTTCAGCTTTCAGTCAGGGAAAGCTAAATACATGTTTCTGGCACTGACCCAGGACGAGCCTGTTTTTCTATGTGCTTGTTCTGGTGGCTGTGGAACAGGAATGTTCCTCCTTGATCCCGTTCTCCCTATGTTCATTTGCCACTGGAGAAGAGGGCCTTTGCTCGAGCCAAGTTATCTCCATCAGGAATATATTTCAATCAAATCAGTGGAATAAAATAAAGTGTGCTTAATGGGGGTGATGTTTCTTAATCCATGGCCTCCAGGAGAACTTAAAAGATAAATCTGAATGTGAATGTAATTGTTAATTAAAGGACTTCTCCTCAGTTTAGACTTTCAAACATGGTTGTAACTGCTCTGGTTGTTGCACAGTCAATGAGGAATGTCAGTTATGTTTGTGGAACCTGATTTGCAATGAGAAAAATGTTGGCAGCACCAGATAACTTAGACATCAGAGACCTCAGGTAAAAAAATTAAATTAATTATCTTTCTATCCATTTGATTGTCATAGTCCCTAAGTCCTGCTGCATCTGCTAGGTCTGTAAATTGAAAGGGAAACCCTGACCCTGTTGATGTCCATAGGAATTTTACTACCAAGCTTGGCCAGCTCTTTGATGCTCAATTCTACCAGTCAAATACTGCTGCCAAAGTTCAATTTACCTGTTATAGAAGTGCTTATGACTTCTACTCCTTGTTTTAATAGGCAATTTTTAAATTTTGCTTTTATCCTACTCCCCCACATGTCTCAGGTTCTAGTGTGTGATTTGTTGTCCTTTTCCCCACATACAGATAATTCTATCCCTTTGCTTCTGGTAGTAGTTTTGAAGAATTGCTGTGGAATTCAGCCTATCAAAAATGACAGAAAGGCAATAATATTTCAGTTCAAAGGTTTGGTTTTATATATAGCAGGTTCTGACTTTCATAGGTGGCATTTTTGTCAATTCTCCAATTTTACCTTTGGTTTCTCTCAGTAATGACCCTGATGTTAAGATAGATTTAAGACATCACTGGTATTGTCCACTCATAATTCACCACTGTGGAATTGCACAGCTTCTCCCAAAGTTCTGCCTTTTGAATTAAGGTGATGCAACAATCACATGCCTTTTGGAGTGGCTGTCCTTCCAAAGAGGTTCTGAAGTTGTTTGTCTATTTAGCCTGAGTTCTCCTAACTGCTGTGCAAAATTTGGAGTTGGTAGCCTGGACTTGGACATTCCTCAGAGTTGCACCCTTTGATTCTGGCCTCAGGATCCTGTTAATCCATCTGACTAAAAGGCAAAGTATGGCTGAAAACTAGAGTGAAGCTGCCCTTATTTTGAGAAGGCAGATCATTTAACAGAGCACATGGTCCTTTGCTGGCATGAGCCTTTGGGAAACATGGAATGACACACCACATGTGTGAGGGTGAAAGTTTAAACAGTCACTTTTCCACCTGAGTGCAGCTCTATTTTGGTGTTTTCTTTTTTCTCCCTTATTGTCAGATGCTGGATGGAGGCAAGAGAAAAATGTTTTTTTCTGCCTGAAGCGTACTGTTCTAACCTCATTCAATACACAGAGCACAGCAATCGGTTTACCTCATTTCTGGGATATTTTGGTGATTCCTGAGGAGCATATTGAATTATTACCCCCTTTCCTTAGGAATGAAAAATAAAACCTGAAAAAAGGCTTAATTCTTCTGGGATGAGTCTTAATATCTTTAAACTGGTGTTCATTCTCTCGCTCTTTTCCTCCCCCACTTCAATTATGAGCAATTGGGTGGTAGTAATTAACAATTGTAGAGAGAAACATCTGCTAGTACACTTAAGCCAGTCAGTTTGTTTTTCGTGAAAGAATGGTATTTCACAATTTTTCCAAGTTAATATTTTTCCTTTATTGTCTTTCCAATTTCAAATATTGTCCAGACGCATTTTTATAGTGTCTTAAGGTTATAGAAGTGAATACAAGACCATTAATAATGAACAAGAAAAGAACATAATAAAGAAAACATATGCAATATTTCAATTCATGAAACATTCTGTTAGGGAACATTGTTTTTGAGAGCATATGGTTATTCCCATGAGAAGCAATTCATACACTTTTTTTCCCCTCCAGTTGTGGATTCCCACAACAAGGGTCTGTTTCTCCGTGTATTTGTCTATGTAGCACGTTCTTTTTGTCAGGACTTGTTATCTGAGCAGGGAGGTAAGTAAGTATTTTTGCACAGATGATGAGGTATGCAGACCTATTTCTGATGGCCTAGACTTTGGAAACACAAGTCTATTAATTCTCCACACTCCTTTGAGATAGCTATCTTGTCTGGTCTGGTTTAATATCATTGGCAGAGCTGCAAGGAAGTTCGCATTGTGAATATATCTGAACCTTGGCATGTGGCTCGCTGGTGGATCTCTGTTTACAGGCTGCCAGTTTTAACTGTCCCAAGCAGACATTCTCATTTTATTTATAAGTAGGCTCTGCATGTGTTTGTATCCCTCATGAAATTGAGCACATGTCAATAGTCAAAACTAAGTATAGCAGCAAGATACCAAACACTTCTCCTTCTCTTCTCAGACAAAACAGTATGTATTTTTAAATGTTCATTGTGTTTGGATAAGGCATATGGGGATATATGCACAGACACATTATTTGATCACTTGTAAATAATATTTTAGATTCTCCATATTGCCCTTTAAAGTTTCCTCAGTTAGATTTCATTTTTCTTTGCTGAATGAAACTTGACATCAGGATGAGATCACCAGATTTCCCCATTTCACTTGAGCTCCAAAATGAGTAACTGATTTCAAAGGATAATTCCCTGGAGCAGCAAGGCCAATAAGTTCTTCAGATCAAAGGTCAGCAAAGCTCAAAGAGGATAATTTCTGGCATACAGTATTTAAACTCTCCCAAGGAGTGTACTGCAAGATGTATCCCCTCCTTCCCCAATAGCTGAACCCTTGTTTTTTTAGAAGACTAATTTGTCAGTGCACACTTTTTTTCCTCTGTTGCATAAATTATACATTAAAGTGAAAGCTTCCTATCTGAACATGCAAACTGTACATCCAAAAAGGTTGTTAACCCTGCCAGGGGAAGGGCTGCTCCTGCAGCAGAAGGTAACTCCGTGCTGTTCCTCTCTGAAGCACCTGGTGGACTGGGGAGCTCTGGTGCTCCCTGCTTATGCCAGTGGCTTTCAGCACAGTGCAGGAGCATGGTGGTGGAAAGGTGGGAATGCTGTGTAAGACACTTTGTTCAGACAGAAAACCCAACAAAGAGCACTGTGCAGGGAGCAGGCACCTCGTGCAGCATCTGCCTCGCAGTGCTATGCCTAATGCAGTCTGCCATGCCATTGTTGTTTGGGATGCTGACCCTCAGGAGATAAGAGACAGCTGGAGGAGTCTTTTAGCCATCATGGACTTTGAAACATTTAAAAGAATGTGTGATAACAGGAGTGGATATTTGTTTTTCCAAATGGCTGTTTACTGTCCCAAAGAAGCTGGTCATACCAGCCCAGCTTTCATTTATTTCACACTCCGTAGAGCAAAGTTGGGAGGGATTGCAAAAGCCTCTTTTACAGAAGTTTTTATCAGGTTATAACTGTTATAATATGTGAACAACCAACCACTGGTTCAGATGAGGCACTGAAGATCTAGAGGTGTGTCTAATATCAGTGTAGCTGTCCTTATTATGAAGGCCCAGGTTACCTTTTCAATAAAGCAGGACTGAAGTAGACAAACAAATACTGTCTTTTGTTGTGTGGGGGTCTTCCTGTGACTTTAGCTTTGAACTTCTAGGAATGTGGAGTTGTATTTATGGGCAAAGTGAATATAGAACAAACATCTCTTTGTTAGATATACTTCAAAGTTATATATTGGAAATAATATTTACTTTAATACCCGTCTTACCTGTGATAAACACTATACAAAAGCCTCCTCAGAAATAGCCCCTTCTCATCCAGTAACACCAGTTAAAAGAATCGGGGAAGAAACTGATGTGAAGCAGCTTTGTCTTCCTTTGTTTGACCTTCCTATTTAGCTTATGTTTGGTAAGGAATCATAACATGACTTGGAGTAGAAATCAAAGTATATCAGCATGTCAGTATGTGTACAATAAACACCATCACATTGGTATAATGCAAATTACATGTGTGCGTGTTGGGAAGCTGGTGTTAGTATAACATCAAAACCACCAGTCAATATCAAAGACAGGAAATTCCCAAGGTCAACATTTCTACTTTATTCCCTTTTCTTTACTGTACATCCATCTCATATAACATATCACAGTTTTGAAAACAAACAAAAGTAATACAATAATGTTAAATTCATAGAAATGAGACTGAGATACGTATTGCAGTGTGACAATGTGAATGTTGGGGCAGAAATCTTCTGGAATTTCTGAGAGTATGAAGCTATGGTAATGGGAAGTTTTTTGTGGTGTTTGTGGGTTTTTGGGGGCTTTTGTTTTGGTGTTTGTTTGTTTGTTTTGTTTTTGTTGTTGGTTGGTTTCTTGAAGCTAATTTTTCTATTTTAAACATGAAAGAAAGTCCTGGAAAATGGCTAATAGATTATCTTAACTTCTAGCATGTTAGTAACTTGCTATCCTGAAAGAATGGTTGGTAGGCAGCTCAGCAGTGTGGAACACCAGGAGAGCCAGTAAAACCAGTTTGAAATGGGTCACCCTGAACTGGAGGGGATCATGTCACCCTTTTTGTAAGGAATCTGACTTGATTGAACTGGCACTTAATGAGATGCTGCTGCCAAAGGCATCCCCCAGAAACAGTTCCTAACATAGCATTAGGATAAAGGCTTTGGGTAGATGCAAATGCTGCAGTGCAAGAGAGGAAAATGCTGACTTTAGGAGCTGTGTTTTTGCAATTTTGCTGGGTTTTGGGGAGTTGGAAGGATTACTGCTATATGCAATGGAGTATGAGCATAATGTTGGCAGAGGTGTTTGGATATATAAAAAATCACATCTAAAAGTCTGAGAGTGGGGTTAAAAAGTCTTTGTATATTTTCATAATGCTAATGAAGATCGAACTAGTTTTCTTCAGATATAGATTTCATCCTGTGCAAGGCTGAATGCCCCTGCAGGAGCCAAAGGAACAGCTATTAAGTTCTAGGCATTTGTCTTCTAATCCACATGAGAAGCATATATCTGTTATATAGCTGATATATGTTATGATATGTTGTGATAGATACTAATATTGATGCTCTTTATGAGTGCTATTGATTTATGCAAGTACCTGATGTTTTTACTAGAACTTGAGTGAAATATGCTATTTCCTGCATTGAAAAAATGCAGCTTAACCTTTTTGGCAGGTAGTGTTACCTTCTTGGAGGGTACTAAGCTTTGTGTGTGTTTGAAGAGTGAAACTGGAACAGAATGAGGGCTTTATTTCAGCTTCATTACTTCACTCACTGCTGGTGAACGTGATGG
This sequence comes from Parus major, assembly GCF_001522545.3. Classification (NCBI taxonomy): domain Eukaryota; kingdom Metazoa; phylum Chordata; class Aves; order Passeriformes; family Paridae; genus Parus; species Parus major. Next base: position 11,981,437 of record NC_031780.1, on the reverse strand, counting down.
GTTTTCTTTGCAATATGTCAGAGACTTTCAATATTTTGCAAATTATTCAGCTTATTTGCAGTAACAGTTCTGCTATTTTATATTCTTATAATATTGTGTTTGAACTTCCTGTGACTCTAGTGATGTTTGTAGGAAAGGCTGTGTACCAAAAGCTGTTGGTAGATTGTCTGCTGAAATTATCCCAGATGTGTAGTGAACACAAAAGCAAATCAAGTATAATGATCTTCTCATACAAGTTTGCTGATATCAATTTCACCCTAAATATAAAGACAGATTTGCAAATATGAGACTGCTTTGACATTTCCTTATAAGCATTTTTTCTTAAATACGCTTTTCGCAGTGGCTTTGCCTCCAGAGAAGACAGATGGAGTTTGCAGTGGAGATGAAAAGAAAGCAGAAAAAGAAAGTGACACACGCACAAGTTCCAAGAAGCAACTGAAATTTGAAGTAAGTCCTTTGTATTTTAAAGTTTCACTGTACTGACATAATTATGGTAGAAAAATAACCTGTGGACCAAATAGTGTCATCTGATGGATGTTTGTTGCTCCCAGTGTTTGTAGTGGGTGCAGGAGGCAGCAGAACAGGCACAAATCAGTGTCTTACTATCTGTGCTCTTTACGAGGTGTTTAGTGACACTTATTTCCAGGTTTGGAGAGAATCAAATGATGAGTATTTCTCTGCAGGATCTGAAATACATAGTAAGAAGAAACTTTCAGTTTAACCCTTTATCTATCAAGCCAGCTACCATATTATCAAATCTTTAGATTGACTTTCATGGACTACTGCACTTGGTTAAATCTGCCTAATGTAAAAGATGCCTATGAAAGCTTCTGCAATGATTGATCTTCAGTGCCCAGGTCTCCAAAGTGAGATAACCCTGACCTGCTACACAGGAAATCCATCTGAGGATATGGCAGGAGGAGATGGAGGGAGATGAGTCCTATGGGCTATTTCCTTGTAGACTTGCAAACATCATATAACTTTCAGACCTTGTGTGTAGTTGGCAGATATTATTTCTGTAGGGAGCATTTTCATAAATAAAGGGTATGGCACCCAGCTATTGGGTTGTCTGTCTTGGTGAGGAGGAAGATATTGTGGCACCAGCAAAAACCAGCACAAATATTCATCTCTGCACTCCAGCAGATAGGGCAAACCTCTGCCTTTTGTTGCTGTCAGCCTCTAGGTAATGAGCTTTGTGTTTCTTCAGTTGATGTTTAAAATCAGTGCAGCCACCTTGCAGCATGGCTGGACTGTTCTTTTCCTTCTCAGTCTGGTACAATTTTCTTTTTTATTCTTTTAAAGCAGATTAGGGAGAGGTAGGTTTCCCATGGGTAGTTCAGGTGTTGCTTGTGTGCCTTCTGGGGAGGTGAACTTTTTTTTTTTTTCTTCCTTTTCTTTTTGTACAGCTATTACTCTTTTTCTAGGCCCATTTTATATTCTACCTCGAGTAGCAGACATTTGCAGACAGGAAAGGCATGATAAATTGCAGTTAACAGTGCCTTGACATTTGAACGTTGGAGGACACCTGTCAACATGGTTGGTGCCAGAGTAGCTGGAACTCCACTGCACCAGCAAAGTCTGTGTTTGTTCCCAAGTAGTTCTTGGCATGCCATAAAGGTTAGCACTTGGTTCTAGGCACCGTGACTAATACGGGGAAGGTTTCCATGGCTCTTAACTAAGCGGAGCACATCCTCACATAAAGATGTTATGTTAGGCAATGTGGGACAGGGAAGTATTAATATGTGGCAAGAAACCAAGTATTGATATTTTTTTCCCTTGTTCTACAAATGAAAGTTTTCCAGCAATGTAAGCTGGGAGCTAAGAGACTGGTAAACGCTTCAAAGGTATAAAAGAATCAGAAATGCAAGTGTTGCGACAAGAGGTCTAAATCTGAGGTGAAAGTGATTTTGCTTTTAAAGGTGCCGGGAATGTTTATGTAATCCGAAACTGTGTTTCCACAGTGGAGTGTGGGGCACTTGGCAGCTCTCAGCCGGGCTTGTTACAACCCAGAGGAGGCTGCCTTTGAACTCGGCAGGGGACGGGGTGCCCATTACTGCTGTAGGGAGTTGGTTTCAAGTCAGAAGATCAACCAGGTATTTTGAGGTCGATCATGCTGAAGCTATTTGGGGCTGTTTATTTTACTTGCATACAGTGACTTTTCATTTTAATTGCACCGTAACTTCTCTGTTTTGCCTTTTTGTGGCTCTGGATAATTCTGATTGCACAGGCCTTGAGAGACAGCAAACGATTTGCACCCAGGTGACTGGAGTCAGTCAAAGTGCATCCTTTGTTCTTGGTTTTGGTTTGGGGATTTTTTTTCCCCTTTAACAAATTGGTTCTTTCAGGCTTTCCACAGATCACACTCTCACTAACAGAAGCATAGTTAAAACAAGGAGCAGGCACTACCCCCAGGTTGTCCTTGCCAGTTCCGAGGCAGGCTCTGTTTCAGGAGCTTCAGTGGCGTGATGTACTGCACTAACTCTGACAACCTTTTCCTGTCAATATCTCTGGAGGACTGGTCTCTCTGATGGGGATCTGTGTCCGTACTGCATTAACAAGGATTAAACTCCTGGCCCTGTGATGTGCCACCTCCTTCTGTGAGTCTGCTTCTGTTGTCTTCCTCTTCCTGAGTTAAACACAGCTTTCCTTCTCATGTTTTAGTGGGGACTCTTACTATGTTTCAAGAGCTTCAGGGAATAGTCTTCTTGTACCTTTTTCTGTTTCCTACAGTGTTAGTAGAAAGCAAGTTGTGAATTCCATGAGGTGTAGAGTTAGGAGTGTTTTGTGATTGTGATGGGACCTCCTTGTTGTGGTGGACAGAGGCCTCTCCAGGACATATCCTCAGAGCTTCTCCCACAAGGGAGGGAGGAAGGAAGAAAGCAAGCAGCCTCCTACAGAGAGTCTCCCCTGCAAACAGGCCTTTTGCTTTAGGTAATCAGCTGCTCTTTGCATGTTTCTTAGGAATTGCAATGTGATGTGTCTGTAGAGGAAGATAACAGGCAAGAATGGACCTTCACACTGTATGACTTTGATAACAACGGAAGAGTCACACGTGAGGTAAGCAAAGTACAGCTGCCCCTTTATGTGCAGCACTTGCTAACAAGAGAAGTGTTTTATAACAGGAACATTTTTTCTAACATGAAGTAGAGCTGTCCTGCCAACTCAAACAGCAGTTTCCACGGACCCTTCCCTCCTAGAAACAATCCCACCAGTAGTTTACTGTTTTCAGATCTACTGTACCCTTTTTTTTTTTAAGCTGGTTGTTGTTTAATACCTGAGATTAGCCTTTAAAAAATAGTACTGGCATTTGAGGAGGAAAAATATCTGAAACAACTGAACAACTAAACACATTGTCAAAATAAACCTCTGCAAATGTATATTGTTCTGGCTTCTCTCCTGCTTTTCAGAGTTAAGCTAACCAAATAGCAAGGTTGCTTGCTGACATTCTTTCCAACTATACTCTTCTATTGTTTTCATGAATATTGGGCTGATCTCTGCCTTTTGCCTCCAAGTATAAATTACACTGATGATGTTCTCTGGAGTACCATAAAGGATGGCTTTCAAAGCATACCTTTGTGTATTTTTTATTATCAGCATGTCTTCAAGCCAAATAAGAGTGTATAAATTGGGATATAGTCCTTTTTGAGAGCTATTTCTGCCCAAACTGAATAGTACTTCTAGAAGAATGTCTTTTATTTGGCATTTATGCCATGTGCTGTCATTGATTTTTGTGATGTGTGTTTACTGGCTCCCATGCCTTTAGATAATCAACTGGAAATCAAAGGCTTTTTCTCACTTAGATCTAATGCTGGTGCCTGTGACAATTGCTAAAAACTGTTTGAAAGCAATAGGGGAAATAATGAAAGTGTAGTGGCCTTAGACACCAACTGAGGGCAGAATTTTTTTCTGTAAGTCTGAAGCAAATTTCTTTTGACGTTGCCAAATGTTGTTCAGGCTTTTTAACATGTATTTGAACATCATTACAAGGCTATTTTTATTGTCTCTGCTCTGAAGGTGGTTTGAGTAGTGAAGTGAAATCTGTGCCCCTCATGGACAAGGACAAGCAGATGAAAAGTTTCAGGCTAAGTCCAGAGTTTCAGATAGGAAGATGTGATAGAGAGGGCAAGAAGGAGTGGTGAGGTGAGAAAGTACTATTGCATTTGTTAATGTTTGTGGAACAGACACTAGAAAAATGAAATAACTTGCTTTAAGTCTCACAAGAGCCTAGTGGCAGATTGAATCCAGGTCCTTCAAGACCCAAGGCTAAGTCTTCATTGCAAGATTATTGTGACTCTCAAAAATAGGGGAAAAACACACAAAACCCAAACCCACACACAAGGGTGTCTTTTACATTCAGGCATGGAATTCCCATTAATGTCAGTGGGGGTTCCATGTGCTGAACATAATGAGAATATGCTTTCAAGTATGTACACAATAATTACTTGTGATTATGTGGTACACCAAAGAGCTTAATTTGACTGTACTTTGAGAATATGTTACAGCCAAATTCTACCTCTCCCTGCTACAAGAGCAGACTGCAGCTTAACTGAAACCAAATATGTGCAGGGATTGAATATTATATTGCTCTGAGGTCTGGAGGTTGCTACATTCAGGCTTGAACCTGTGCCAAAAAAAATTCTTTCAACCAAGGGACCAAATAGGTTGATAATTTTCAGCTCTTTACATGTGACCAAAGATAGAAACAAGTAGTGTGCACCATTCCAAATCTTTCCCTTTATGTCACACACTTCTTTTGCAAACTCTTCCAGGACCATTTGTATAAGCCATCTTCTTGGTTATCTTCTGTTGAATCCAGGTTCAATTTATGACGGTTTTTTTTTTGAGCCAGAATGACCAACAATAGCAGTTCATAGATAATCCTGGCCACAAAAGAGGAATTTTAGTCTCTTAATATGACATAGAATTTCTTGTTCTCTTGGCCCCTGGGGAGATGGGTAGTATGCCTGATACTGTCCTTTGCTAAGCAACCCTGCTCCTGTTCCAGCAAATGACATAATGAGGGGGAACATTAAACATTTGAATAGTTTCAATTAAAATGAGTAAGAGACATGTTTTCATTTAAAAGGATGTGAAGTACATTGCTGGAGCAGAGACAAAATGGGCAGTCTGAGGAAGAGGCAGAGCTGTACCAGTGCCCTTTAGTGAGCTGATGAAAATGCATTTAGAACCAGTCGGCTTTTCTTAACAAAGGTCCAGTGTTCTGGTGAGAAAGGCTTAATATGGACATTTTCTCCTTCTTGGAAAATTTCCCTTTATTGTCTCCTGGATTTATATCTGGATTTAACAGTGAGATTAAACTTTTTCAGTTAGTTTTTTACTTGTAGACCTGGAGGTGCTTTACAAAAAGAAGTCAGTAGCATTATTCTTGCTTTTCACCACGTTGTAAAAGTGAGACAGTGGAAAAGAAGTGGCTTGCCCACCCACATCCATTTCATTTGATTCAAAATCATTGTGTTTAAAATATTGTACCTCATATCTAGAGAGTTTTCAAAGGAATATGCCATGTTAAATTAAGTTTGTAAGATACACATAGGTAGGGAGCAATTTTACTGATGAGCTAAATGGGCTTTTTTCATTCAAATGTTTAAAAATTGTAAATAAGGTGCAAATTTAGTTGATACAACTTCCCTTGGGTTCTACAGAATGACAGATCGCTGCTGGAGCATTCAAATTCCATTTTAGTGAAATTTCTTCTGGATCTAACAACGTCTTCAGAACTTAATGCTGCTTTGATTTCCTCCTAGAGTCTCTATGACTTATTCTGTAGTCCTTATAATTAGAAATTCACATCTAGTCATGCTTCTTGAAGAGATACACTCATTATGAAAGCATAATTATTGGGACAGCAAATTATAAATTAACATTATTGCATGTTATTAAACTTCTGCTTTTTCTGTCATAAAGATGACCGGTTCTCAGTCCTTTTTGGTTTAGTGAGAGATAACTTTTCCTGCTCTAATATGTATATTATGAAACTTGGCTCATAACACTTCCCTTCATTCCATAAGCCATAAGAGGACAATTCATTATGTACAGCAGGCCTTTGTAGAACTGACAGCTGCGCTGTAATTATCTTCACACGAATATTTGTAATCGGACTTGAAACTTGGATAATTGAGCTAATGTGTTTTGATCCATGAGGTTTTATATTGAGCTCTCTGAATGTAATTATACTTCATAAACACTAGCTTTTTTTCTTTTTTTTTTTATAATCAGTTCTTCCTTGTAAAATTGAGTTTCTTCGGTGAGCGGCTGCACAGGAATTAGCACACAAGAAAGTTTCTTGTCAGGAAAAAAAAAAAGAAATTTCTTCTAGAGCAGCTTTTGAGCAGATAGCAAGTGAAGTTCCTTTTGCGTTCCAAATAAGAATGATTCAAAAATGTATGTGATCAAACAGAGCTGATGTTGCAGTAAAAACATCCTGCTGTATGTAGAAATCAGACTACAAACAAAGTACAAATGAGACATTTGTATTTATCTTTTTCCAAGGGAAAGGTAATGAACTGGTATTGATGTTTCTCTTCATGCATTTTTAATGCTAAAAATGTTCTTTGTATCTCACATTAAATACCCAATTTTTCCTCTTATGTTTCCTTTGTGACTTGTTCTTTCCCTTTTTAGATTTTTTTACTCCTATGCTCTGATGAATAAAAAAGGTTTGAGGTTATATCTGCATTCAGAACTCGGCACCAAGTCATTGACTTGGGGAAGGATATTGGCTTTTTTGGGGCAACCATTTATTAGCCTGACCCTTACCTTGAAATTTGTTGGTTTTCATGTGTTTATACTAACTCAGGATACATAAAGAAGAATGAAACCAATGGATAGAGGTGCAGTGCCTGTCTGTATCTGTGGCCATTATTCCAGTCATTAGGAATGGTGGTTTCATGATAGAAATATTAAGAGAAAATATAATTTTCTCTCTTGGTTTTAAGGGAAGTCAAAGAATTCTCTCTCAGGCAAGGTACAAAAACTCAAACTGAATTTTTCCATTCTATTAAACTCTTTGGATTTGGGGGGTGTTCTGTGGGGTTTTTTTGTGGTTTTATGATTTTTTTTTTTTCTGAGGGGAGGCTGGTAGTTATGGGGTTTTTGGGGGTTGTTTGTTGGTTGGGTTTTTCTGGGTACAAATATCTTACTCTGTCAAATTAATTCTAATGTCTAATTCTAATCTATTAGTATCTTCTACAAAAATCTCAGATTTGCTAACTAGTCTTGTGATGATAACCTATATTAATATGGGAAAGATAAGGTTATCCCTATACCACTAATATTGCTTAAAAATAGAAAATAATACCTGAAACAGGGACTTTCTCAGGCTCACATGTTCTGTAGGGAATGAGGAATACTTCAGTGCTCTCTCTCTTTTTTCAGACCCATTGGTTTCTCTGAGTGTTATAAATTACTGTTAATCTCCTACTGGAGATCCATAGAATATTCTGCAGATAGATGTGTGAGTGCAGCATACATGTGTGGGCTTAGGTGTTTGCTTTTTAATATTTTGGATGGAAATTTGAATATTTAATATTTTAATATTTTAAAAATTTTGAATGGAAATATCTTGGGCAATCTATTGAATTTTCTTTTCTTAATATACTTGTTTGCATTGGCTGCTTGTTAAAAGGGATGGGGTTTTCACCCTGGAAAAACCAAATGTGGTGTTCAATAAGCAAAAGACAAATCTGGGTATGGCATGTGCTGGCTGTTTGGATACTACTCAATGAGCATTTGTTTTCTTCTCTGTGGAAAAATTTAATAGTTTCAGTTTTTGTACTTGATTAACCTAAAGATCCCAGCAGAAATTCTGCATACCAGAAACCCCCCAGAAGTTAGTCATGGAGCATACTTGTGTCTAAATATAATCCATTTGCTATAAAGGAGAGAAATATTTTTGTTCATTCTTGTTTCTCTTTACCCATTTAATATAGTAGTCTAAAAATACACTTTTTGGGGGGAAAGGGCCAAGCAGTCTAAAGCAAAACAGTTGCAAAATCCCATGATTTGTAAAACTCATAATTCATTGTGCATAAAAGTTTGATTCTTTAGGTGGGCTCTGGGTCAGGCTGGTTTATATGTATCAGACAAGAGGAACATTTAACTAGGTTTTATTCTTGATCTTCCATGCTAAATTTCTTGAGGATGGTGAAATGCACAAGCTGCCTCAATGGATTTAGGTGGTTTTTTAACAAATTTAAATACAGATGATGTTCAGTGGGACAGTTTTCAAGGGAAACAAGTCGTCTGGCAGGCTGCTGTAAGATGAAAGTACTTTTGGGGGTAAATATACATGTAACTATAAAATACAGAGCATGTAACATATATCTTAATGGTCTATTGCTACCAATTTGACACAAAACCATTACCATATTACCTGCCAAAACAGCGCTGTGAGAAAGGAATTTTAGTCACAGTTCAAATTTTATTGACAAAGACTATTCCCAGTAGATCAGTGCCTCAGAAATTCATGTTATAATTGTGAAGCAATAATTGTTAGGCAACAGGAGGCTGAAGCTCCCTTGTAGCTGGTACTTGCTCAGCCAGGACTGTGGTGCATGAGACAGAAGGACCCAAGCAGCCTTGTTTGACCAAATCAGAACTGTCAGTTTGCTGAAATTCCCAGCCCCAAATTAGGACCACAAGTAAATGAACCCTGTAATAAAAACGTTGTTGTCAGTATTTAAAAGATCAGCATAAGCACTAAGTGGTTGCTCATGGCTGTCCCTAACCTCGATCTTGGGACACATCCACGCTCCTGCAGGGCCAGAATGCAGAGCAGCTCCGAGCTCTGTGGAGAGGCTGCATGTCAAACACGTCACAAAATGCAAAGGCAGCAGTGTGTAAGCCCACAAGGGTGCTGAGTCCTGTGTGCAGTCACTTCACAGCCTGGACATTAATTTGGGTTAATTTGGGCCTGTTTGGCTGAGACATGTAACTTGTCCTGATGTGATATGTGTGGGCAAGTTTTTGTGATTTGCCAAGTATGTGTCACACAAATGCCACGTTTGGCCTTCCCTGACAGCCTTGGGGAGTACTTTTTAAACTGCTGAGTCAAGCAGCTTGTTGAGAAAGACCCTCACAGAACACAAAGGAGCAGACTGTAAGCCAGTTAGCAAGTTAGACCTCAGCCCTGAAAAAAATCATGTAAAAGGACAGTGGGCAATTTTTTGGCTTTGACTATTGAAGCTAATATAGATTAGATGTACCAACATCTGGTTTTACAACTATCTGGCATAGCTGAAAAAAGGAAGAAGAGCAGATTATTGTGAATGAAAGAGTTGATAATAACCTCTTGGTAACAGCCTTATGTGGAAAGATGACATGTTGGCTAACCAACACTTGTCCTGGAATGTATGGGAAAAGCCCCATTCACCCCCGTGTTGAGTGTATGGAGCCCAGTTAAGAATAAATACTGTGCTGAAGTATTTTGTTGAAGGAGAAGGTTTATCCAAGTGTAGGATTCTAGCACAATGCTCCTAGAACATGACTTATGGAGCATGTATGAAACCACAGATATGGCTTGTTTGTCTGTTTCTGTGCTTGCCTGGGTTTTTCCTCTTAGATGAAATAAAAATACAGCCCTTCAAGCTGGCTGTCAGATGTGGCTCTGTCTGGCCACATTTAGAGGTCTGGCTAGGTTTCAAATTGGGGTGGAAGTATGAGAGGGGAGATGTGTTAAAGAGCTATGAGGTGTCTGTCAGATTGACACAGAGCACTCTGTCCCACCCTCAAGCTTTAGACAGGGATTGTCAAGAGCATGGAAAGCAGCTACTGACAGGTAGTAACAGCCCATATAGACCTTTGCAGCAATGAGAGAATTAATATTATCAGAAAGATAAATGAGACACTGCAAATTCTGCTCACTTTTTGTGAATATATTGTCTTGAACTTACAAGTCTGGAGAAATTCCCCTGAGTGCTGTAAAGTTAGAAAGGTTACATGTTAAGACAAAGGAGCCCCTAGGATTTTGTTATTCATTCTTCCTATTGAGCTGGAAAATGTACTGTAATATCATTGATCCTGGCCATAAGGTCAGTATTTCCCTAAATTCTGTGTGAGTAGAATTTAGTATTTTAATATTTCTGTGTCATCTTAAAAGGTGGTTCCATTATGAGGACTGTGTGGTATATTGACTACTAAAGTGGCAGGGAGCTCCATTAGGGCATACTAAACTTTGAGCTGCCCATGTTATAGGTGTGACTTCTGAGCAAAGTAGAAGTTGTAAAGGTTTTGAATTTTTATAGACCTGACTCTTAATCCTCAGAACCAGTTATGCTTGACAAAAGATGATTTAGGTATTTCCTTTGTGCTTGCAGGCATCTGGAAAGAGCTTAGGTAGTAGGATAGATCAAGGAAAAGGAAGACCAGCATGGAGAAGTTCTCAGATATGCATTCGATGGGCTCTTTATAGGCTGCAGTGATCAGAATGCTTTATCAGAATCCTTTGGCCTTAGGTTGGTGCCCAAGACCAGATTGGGTAAAATTCCTTTGAGGAAAAGCAGTGAGCCAAGAGATCCCCTTTCCATCCTGGCAATTTAAGGTAGTACCCTGTTTGAGCCTGGCTGGATTAAATCAACCTGATAGACCTTTGAGCATCACCAGCTACTAAACAGTGTTTCTCCTGTTAGAAACCATTGGCTTGTTAAAATTGGCTGGTGTTCTTTCCAGTATAGCCAGACATGTAAACCTCTGTTCACGTCCCATTGCCTTCAAAGAGATCTGTGAAGAAGGTTCTTTAATAGGCATGACTGGATAATATTTGCAGTTCAAAATGTGTGCTTGAAACTGGTTGAATTTTGCAAAATAAGCTAGACCCCAAAACACAGATGGTAGGATGACATTCAGACAAACATAATTTATTTTCAAACCTGAGGTTTAAAGTTCTGCCACTTTTCTTGCTGATTTTCCTTTAGATAATCAACCATTTAACTATGCCAAGGAAAAAACAAACAAACAAACAAACACATCCACAAAAACAACAACAAACCAAAACTAAACAAATAGGAAGACAGTAATGACTGTATAGTCCAAGATTTTATTCAATTGATGTATTTGTGTTGGCCACGTGAACTCAATTTTTAGTGGAGTATAAATTATTATCTCTGGGTTCTGTGTAAATCAAAGAAAAGAAAAGGCAGAACACCATTTTGCTGATTCAGAGCTTGGGAAACCTGCATATCTTGTGCTTTAGTTATTGTTTTCATCTGCTTTGCCCCAATTCATAAACCCATTTGGTGAAGATTGTAACACTCTGGGCAAGTTAAAGTCTTCTAACTTCAGTGACTTCTGAGGATACTTTGGCTTTTAATAGTGGCAAATCCAAAACAATTGTAAGCATCAAAGCTGTAGGTTTCATGCCATTTTCACAGTACTGTGTTCTTTTGTGTTTCAATCCAACCCAGGACATTACCAGCTTGCTTCATACCATCTATGAGGTAGTTGATGCATCAGTAAACCATTCTCCTAGTTCCAGCAAAACTCTGCGAGTGAAACTCACTGTGGCACCAGATGGCAGCCAGAAAAAAAAGAGTATCTTGTTGAATCACACTGGTAAGGATGTGCAATCAGCCATTGGAAAAAATACAGAAAACTTTCTGAGTCCCTTGAAAATGCATCTCTGTATTTTGTTAATACAAATGTATATATACTTAAAGGCAAATAATTATGTGGTTTTTTTTAAACCCCGTTAACCTGCTTTATGATCTTGAATAGAAAATTACCTGCCCTCCTTTCAGTCTCATTAGCAAATAAGGGTTCTGATGGATTGCTTCTTTAGGAAGCAGCAGTAACTCCTGTGAGCTGTAATTGTCTTTGTGCTCTGCAAGGCAGGTCTAAGGCCTTCTTGGTGTGCACCACTTTATCTCTGCTGGTATTGCAGCACTTGGTCTGTGTGGAAGCAGGTGTAGGGGTATAAAATGTTTCTTGCCAGTGCATAGCTACCAGTGCTGCTGGATAAAAATAAACAATTAAGCATAAGTAAAGCATCTGTGCATAAAAATTGCACATTTTCTGTGCTGGCGGAGTCTGCCATTATAAAAAGGTTCATACCATGATGGGTCATCCAACTTATCCTCACTGTAATAATGGTTGTAATTAGTATAATTACTTCAGTAGGTAGAGTAGTACTAAATTGAAATACTTAAAAGTATTTTAAATAATACTTCATTAGAAAATGTAGGTATGAGTTCTAAAAGGAGAGGCTGGCCACCTCAATTTTAATAAAACAATCACTCCCTCAAGAACAAACACAAGGCAGTTCTCAGTGCTGGGGAGCTCCGTGATGCATTAGCACAGCGCTGAATTGTCAGCACTGAGCCTTCAGTGTGAATGTGGCCCCACCTGGGCTTCCACATGGAGTGCAGGGTAAATCTAACCCTGGCTGGTACCCTGCAGTCGAGGTTACATCTGAGGAAAATCTGTCCTGTGGGCAAAAGCAGGACTGAGAAGGTTACATGAAGTGATCACATGCTGATCTGCTGACGCGAGCAGCCGTGTTTGCAATGTGGAGTGTTAGTTGTGCTGATCAGCAAGGACAGCAACGTGGCAATAATGTACTTTCTCTTGGCAGATCTGCAGAGTGCCAGGCACAGGGCTGAAAACAAAGCTAATGAAGAAGCAAGAAGCTCTGAGAAGAAGCAGAGAGCTTCCCTCAGGTAAGGGGAATGAACCCTGACTCCTGACAGGCACTGGGGACCTCTGAGGAAACCTCAACCATTGATTTCTTGCTTGATTATTTTATTTTTAAAAATTATTTTAAAATAGAAGAATTACAGGAGTTTTCATTGTGGATTTAAGAGCAGATTCCGTAGCTGGATACTTATATTAAAACAAAACAAACAAAAAAGAAAAAAAAAATCTTGATATTTTCTTCTTCTGTGAGCTCTGTGGAGGATCTGAATTGTCTTTTTAGATGCCATCTGCAAATAAGTGAGGTTAATAGCGCAGCTTTTTGACTAAAAGTGTCCTAAAACCTTTTCATCTCCTTAGTAGCTGTCTCCTGCCTTGTTCTGCCCTCCTTCCAGCCCATTTTTTCACTCATCAACTCAAATAGTGCTGAGCTTTACATGGGCTAACTTGGTTACCAGCTCATAACCCAACCAGAGTGCTAACAGATCATCTTGGTGCATATTTGGTATATTTTAGGATTTTATGTTTCATAACAGAAACTGCTCATAAGGAAGAGGGAAGTGTTTGCTGAACTGTTACAGTGATGACTTTGACTCATTAGTTATGTTTGTTTCTTCAGCTGCAAATTTAAAAATCAAAAAAACCCAACAAGCTTTTGGCTTTCTTTAGATTTAGGGATATTTGTCTGGATACATAACAAATTTATCAGGAGAAGGAGCATTCAGTCTTATTAAAACTGACAAGAGAACAGTACCTCCCTTTTTTGGAAGGAGAAAAAATGCTAGTGAGTTATCCCAGTCAGCAAATCCCAGTACAATCAAATTTCAGATTAAAAGAAGAATAAAATTACTATTAATCTTGTGTCAGCAACTCTGCACAAAATCTGCTATGAACTGAAGAATGCTCCATGGTTTTACTTGCTGGCCTAGATGTGGTGTGCAGATTCCCTCTGCCCATTAGCGAAGTTTTGCCCTGTGTGAATTTGATAGACTGGTTTTGTTTGATAATCTAGTGCAAAAATCCCCTTTCAGTTTGAACTCCCTCTCTAATCCACCTTAAATTCCTGGCTCCGCAATTGTAGTGTTTTTATGTACAGCAGGCACTTCCAATTAAATCCAGAGTCATGGAAGCATCAGATGTTGGGACAAAATGTTTGTCCTTCTCATTCCTTTGGTGAGAGGCTTCGTCAACAGAACAAATCTGTGTCTTGAGCTGAGTAGATCAGCATCAGACAATGGTCAGCACCTGACAGTTTTTGTTGCATCCCTCTAAATGTAGGCAGGATGAAGTGTGCTGTGCACACTGTGTGTGTTTCAGGGATGTTTGTGCACTCTGGCCAGGTTGACAACCCTCAGGAAAGCTGCTGAGGCTCAGATCAGAATCTCACAATATTAATGCAATTTCTTCCCCTTTGAAAGCAGCAATGAGAACTTGTGAGAAGTACACACATTTTACATGTTCATTCACTTAGGAATTCTAGGCAAGATATGATAAATATTCAAGATAAAGTGGATAGAAATGTTTTTATCCTGAAGGCTGGGAGAGAAATAGGTTGGATTTTTCATTTGCTGTAAGGTACAGGCAGGAATTTTCACCTGTAGGGCTAATATGGGTATCAAGATAAGTAGCTAGATTCTTGGCTAGATAGCCCTGGATGACTTGAACTTCGTGTTCTCAGTGAGTGAGGCTTGCAGGGGATGTCCCTGCATCTTCTGCCCTGTGCTCTGTCACTGCTCTGTTCCTCTTTCCTGCTATATTGTTGTGTGCTTCGTGCCATCAGGATAACACATCAGCGTGGGAATGTTAGAAAGGACTTCCATACACACCACAAACTCTTCAGCAGATGCCATTTTTATTAAAACCAAAACCAAGCACAACCCCAGTAACAACACTGTGCTTTTACACAGTCCTCGATGCATGGTTGATGCCTGCCCAAGTCTCCCCATGTGTTTGCAGGACAGCAGTGTGGGCCTGGATGCCAGACACTTCCCAGAGTGCTTGAAGTTCCCTTTGAGAGTGGAGCACATCTCTCACCAGTGTATAATTGCTTCACTGTGTATTTGCCTGAATATTGTGGAACATCATCTTGCATGTAAACAAGTTATTAGATTGTAGGGCTGTGTCAGTACTGGCATCATTTTTCTTCTCTGTCTTGATGAGAGATTGAATTTATTACAGTAACAAAACAACAGGTTCCCTGTTAGCTTCATTTCCAACTGACAGTGCTGTATACAGTGTTGCTTAATTGTGTTGGATCAAACTCAATGATGTTTTTTCTGGGTTAGCTGTGCATTGTCTTCAGCACATGTGTGCAAGTCCCAATGGTTTCTGTAGGTGATTCATGCCTGGCAGCTTAAATTAGGCAAGTTCTAGCCCCAGAGATCTTGTATGTTGACTTGCCAAATGTAACAACTGGCAAAGTTGTGTCTGAGGTAGGAAAGGTACTGAGTTGGTCAGGTATCCAAAAAGCAAAATATACAGATGTATATTTTATATACAAAAATGTATCTGGACATTCCACTTTTTTTGGGGGGTACCCCATGTCACTTGTGGAGTTCAAAGCTGACTCAGAATCTTTAAACCTTACCTGCTTTCTAGGCAGACTCTCCTCCATTCAGGAGACTCTACCTCTATCACAGTTGACCAAAAATGATCTTCCAGGTAGGTCAAGTCTTGTGTCTTTAGTCAAAGAAGCTGCAGACCTGACAGAGGGGCCTCTGTTCTGTAATGTCCCTGAGCAGCAGAAGTTAGACCAGGAGAGCCATTTGTGCCAAAGCTCAGGGGGATCAGCAGCCTCTGCAAACCTGGAAATGTGTTAATAGACTAAAAGCAGAGTACTGGGCACCATACATTACAGAGCCTACATTTAGCAGCTGCTGTAGGATACCAGGCCAAATTCTGATGTTAGGTTGACATCAGTGCACTTGCACAGAGAAATAGCAGAGCCAATCTCGTGGTCTTGGAAACTGAGCTGTCTGAATGACAAGCAGCAACTTAATCAAGAGTTTTCTGCTTATCCTTTCTGTTTGTTATGTTGAAAATATTGTTCATATTTGCAGACTTCCCATTTAAATTGCTGAATTAAATTGTTTGGCATTATGGGCTACAATACTGTAAACTTCTGTCTGATTTTTTTCAGCCTCATAAATGAATGGTATTTCAGATATTCATTCTCAGGAAATAGTTCTGCTATAAATAAAATTGCAAAGCTGAGCAGGAAAAGGAGTTGAGATTCTAAAGCCAGCATCTGATCTGACCTTATAAATTGTATTTTGGAAAGCAGTAGTTACCTCTGAGTGTCCTACCAACACCTTCTCTTCCCAGGTTCTCTCTAGTTACTACACCTGTGCTGATGCCTGTCTTTCTGAACACGTGAATATTTATCTGGATTACCCCAGCACTTCCTCACAGCGGTGGGAATGGTCATGAATCAAACAGCAGATTTTCTTTGGCATGTCCAAATTGAAGAACAAGTTGAATTATTTGGCCCTAAGACAGAAAGTAATAAATGCTAGGAGTTATTTTGTTTGCTTTTGCACATGTGATGCAATTGGAAGGTCTCCTTTGCTTTGCAACATGAGGGTTGATTTATACAAGGGGAAGGAAGAGTCAGTTTAGGCCTATCATCATAGCAAATCTGGTCATCCAGAATTTCAAGTGTTGTTTCTTTGTGAGCAGCTCCTGTCACTTCAAAGGGTCCGTTAGTTGTTGGTTTGCAGATGGTGATAAGAACTTTAAAGAAGTTCTGCTGAATTGTAATTTTGCTTCCTGCTGACAGATACCACCAGAGTGAGAACAATCCAGAGCAAAGTGGGTGCTATCGTCATTGTGTAGATGAGAACATTGAAAGGAGAAACCACTATTTGGATCTTGCAGGAATAGAAAACTACACATCAAAGTTTGGGCCAGGTAATTTATGTTGTAACCTCATAATCTCTTCTTTCTTCAAGTTGCATGTTCCATATGAGGGACAGTGAATTGTGAAGCTGTGTGATTTGTCTGTAGTGACTCAGAAATAGGACTGTGAATACTGCCAGATAATTACTGGTGAAGCTGGTATCACAGCAGAGTGGCTAATGTGCTGTGAGGCTGCTTTGATGTGCTTGTTTGCGTAGCTAAACTTGGAGCTGAGCCTAGGAGAACAATCTTTACATCTAATTTATTAAGTTTAGGCTACGGGTGAGGCAAGGATTGACTTTTGGATGTTGGAGCTTGTTCCCAAGATGAGACCAGCACATATTTTATACTCACTACTAACCCAAAAATAGAAGAATATGTGTTCATACCTGGAATTTTGGCTCTAGTCCCCAAATCAAAGAGATTTGGATTTCCTTCATTTCCGTGCCCTGTGCCAGGGTTTTACTATTCCCCTCACAGTTGATTTGATGACCTAGAGTTGGTAACATAAAGATTTTTATACACATACACACACACACATACGTTCAGTCTTCTCTAGATAGGTATTCATATTTGTGTATTATTTACTGGCCAGAATTATTAAATGTAATTAAACTAGACAGCTATAATTGCATTCACTTCCTTAGGAAAAATTTGTTCTGCCGATAATACTATCCCTGCCAACTGCATGCTACTAATTAAAACTTTGAAATACTAGATGACTAACTCAGCTTGTTATTTCCTAGGATCTCCTCCAGCAGCTCAAAAACATGACCCACCAGGCAGAATTGTGAATCAAACTAGATCCCGTTCTCATGAGCCTGAGACCTTCCATGCTCACCATAGGAAATCTCAAGTGGTGGATCCAAACCACATCAATCTGGCTGAAAGTTCATATGCCAAAATTGCAGAAATCCAGCAGAGGCTCCGGAACCAGGACTCAAACAAGCACTTTGTGAGGTCTCCCAAAGCCCAGAGCAAAAATGTGGCCCCTGTGCATCCTGGAAGGGCAGTTAGAAACAAACCTTTTCAAGGGGTGCCCTTGCCCATGGCTTCCCCAAGTGCACGCGTGGGCCAGAACCTCCCGTACCTTCCCCTGCAGTCCCAACAGATCCACAAGAAGCATAAGCAGAGGGCAAAGGAGAATCACCAAATGTGCAAAACCTTCCAGTCTCCAGGGACAGTTGTGGAAAAGGAACATGTGAGAGACCTACCCACAGTCATTCTGTATGAAGGGCAAGTGGGACAAATGATACAAAGACATGAGCACCACCACCATCACGAGCACCACCACCACTACCACCACTTCTACCAGACATAGAAGAGATCCCACCAACATCCTCCAAGAATCATCCCAAATGAAGGAAATGTGTTCTTGTGATACCAGAACTATGGCATTACTATGATCAATATTATCATTACTCCATTAATATTCAGCTAGCATATATTTTAGAGGTTATATGGGACTCTTGAAACTCACCCTATTTATATGTTGTGGAACAGCATAGCTTACTCAAACACCTTTGTGGATTGTTTTTTTTTTTTTTTTTTTTTTTTTTTTAAGTGGCTTGTAAAACAGCAAACAGCCATAGCTTTTTGAGCTGTGATTTAATACAGGTCGTCAACGCACTTCTGTACAAGTACTACTTCCACTGTACTCGGAAAGATACTTCAAACACTCTTGCAGACATCTAGCTTTCCACTCTGCTGTATGTCGGCTGATCGCACACAAGCCTTTCATCAGGGGAGCAATGTTCCAAGGGTTGGACTCCAGAGATACTCAGATAATGGAAAATACAAACAGCTGCTACCTCTAGTATTATTCAGATTTTATTTTCTTTTTATTGATTGTAATGTGCTACAGGGGGGAATTCTAATATACTGTGTTCATGTAGCCTGTTTGTGTTCACATCCTTTCAAATCATCTTAATTACAAGGAAATATTAGCTAAACTTGTCAACAGGGCTACATTTGTATGGCTTACACTTTATTTTCTTGGAGATTCTTCATTGATACAAGTACAGTCTGTTATATACTGGGTAATATTTAAATATACTTCTTTTATTTTTGGTTTTTCTCTTGCTTATTCTCCACTCTGGGGTACCATTTGAAAAGAGGAGGATATGAAATGGGGTTTTCCAAAGCATCACTAGACTTTAATGCTTGGGCCATAAGTATCATTCATGGGGGTTTGAGAAGGAGAGGGGTTGACTGGGGGGGTTTGTTTTGTTTAAATCCACAGTTCTTTGTTTTGAGAAAGAATTGAGGAAAATATACTTTCTCACTTTAAATGTTGGCAAATATATATAAAATATAAATATAAATATATATATATAAATATGCACACTCTCAGGTACATTTTGTTGTGTTTTAGAAATCTGTGGTTTGAATATTAACATTATATTTGTTTTTTTCCACAACAGTGACTTTTTAGAAACATATGCCATGGCATTTTCTTGGTGCCTCCAATTTGAATTTCCCAAGCACCTATAAATTTGTCCTTCTCCCATTAAAGAGACATGTATAAAAAAATATCATTCACAATCTTTCTGGATTCTTCTACTTTTTCCATATCAAAGGGCTTCCATTTCCATGAAGGAGAATAAGACCACACTCAATTCAGACCTTAATGGCTGCTGAGAAATTTGAAGGTCAAAAGACAATTGGAAAAGTAAAAAAAAAAAAAAAAAAAAAAGGAAAGGGTCAGTACATTGATGTTTTGCTTTCTGTGGAGCCCAGATTTAAAATAGATTCAGTTGGGTTTTGTACAGATCATCATTTGTGCAGGTAGAAAGTGACTGGAAAACACCTTCATTTCTTTTGGATCATTAAAGTAGAGAACTCCTACATAAAGACATAATTGTTCTATAAATGTATTTGCTTTTGGTTTTAATTATTTTTAATGTTGTGGTATTTTGTCAATAGTATATATTGTAAAATGTAACTATCCAACATTGTTATAAGCCCTTTATGATTAGGGTATTTTTTGTTTTCTGACTAGAGTTTTGATCAGTCCAAAGTGGGATATTACCTTACTGCTGACCAGTTTTAGAGGGATGTTGTCCTTTCTAAGAACACAGAGACATCACCTTGTAAAGAACAGTGGGAAGCCTTGCCTTCTTGTGGAATTGGAATAGAATCACTGCTTCATGGTAATTAGGTCCGTCTCTTGTCTCCCTGGATCAGCAGATGTTTAGACTTATTGTCCCCTTTAAAAAATCTGGTTTATTTTATTCTACTTTTTTTAGCTGTCAACAGTGTGTTCTGTAAAATCTAACAAAATGTTTTTAAAATGTGTTTGATCTGTGTGACAACTATACTGTTCTGTTTATTTTAAAATTCCTAAAGTCCAAAAATATTTATATGCAGAATTTTCTGTGTTGAAAATATGAAAAGGCCACGAATTTGGTTAGTTACCACTGAGTTGTTCTAGTCTAAGCCTTTTTTGCTGCTTGTGTATCATTCTTTTTCAATGTATATATAATTATGGACTGCAAAAAAAAAAAAAGGCATTTATATGTCTAGTAGAAGGAATAAGCTTATTTATATTATAGTGTTAAAAGAAGTCTGATGTATTCAAGTGACTTTCATTATACCGCATGCAAACACACAGTGTACATTCCATCTAAGAAGGGATGCCATGCTATTTGTTTTGAAGAAGTAATTAAAGCTGTTCTCTTTTCACTAGAGCATGCCAGAAAGACTGACAGGTGGAAATTGTTCTTAGTCAATTTTTCTTAAATGCAGATTGTTGCTGACAACCAGAAAACATTCTGGAAAACTCGAGTGCTTTCAGAATTGTGGGGCTTTCTAAGAAGGGGCAGCAAAGGGATAAAACTGCTCCTTCACCCAAAGATATTTTGCTGGAAAAGAAAACAGCAGCACTACCAAAATCCCATCTGACTGAGAAGTGTGCAGTGCTGGCTGTGCCAAGTGAGCTCTGACATGGAACACGACTGGCCATTTGTTACAGCCTGGCATTGATTGGGTTTGGTTTATTTTATTTGGACATTCAAAAGACAAATTCTGCCTTGCTCAGAGTCTGTGAAGCACAAATGCATTTTAATAACATGGCATCCCCTTATGAAAACTTTACACCAGCCATGTATGAATATACAGTATCTAAATACTGTGTTGCAGTTGTGTTATGTGCATTATAAGTGTGAATAACATGTAGCACAGTTTCTTTTCACAGAACCTTAAATTTCCCTATCTTTTAAATATGTTTGCTTTTCAGTATTTTGTATAGTAAATATAGATGGTTTTGACTAAATGCTTTATTTATTTAACAGCAAAAACTGTGCCAAGAGAACCCCCTGTTAATTAAAGTTTTACTAGTTCAGAAAGTATATTTCTTTCTTCTTGTTGTGGATTTCAGGGGCCTATTGCAATTGCTGTCAGTGCTTGCAGATCCCACTGATGAAAGAGCTTGCATTAACATTTTTGGGAACAGGATCAGGAAATTACGTATGGACTGGGTATGCTTTGGTCTAACATTTAAAATATCAAGTTTCAAAGTTAAATGTCTTGTCCCCTGCTGTTGGACCTGTGTTGAGTAACTGGTATTTCATCTTGCTATTAATTCTGAAAGGTTTTCCTAAAAAAAAAATAATATTGTTTTAAGCTTTTCAAAACCGTAGCTGAATCAAAATTTGAAATAGTTTAGTTTCTGGTTAAACAAAACATTTATTTCCAGAAAAAAAATATCAGAGTTGAGTATATTGTTAATATTGAAAATAAAATGGAGTGACGTTAAGTAAGTTCAGATGAAAACTCCAGACTTTTCACTTCCTTCTTCTGTTTTTACAGAAGGCAGTTCAGCAAAATGAAGTCAATTCTGAAGTTTGCACTATTTGCTGAAAAAATTCAATTGAAAAATTTTGCTCATCTCTACCAGCTGCAGTTCTGGGCAGTATGGTGTTTTGAAAAGGATTGCTAAGCTCTTCTCACAACTTCATGACCACAATGCAAATTAACCTAAGCTAAGGCTGTGAAGTAAAATCTCTATCCCAGTGAAATCTCTGGCAAGACTGCCAGGTTCCTGCTGGCTGCAGGGTGCCTATAAATTCATTCCAGGAAGGTGGGTTTGAAGTCTACATAATGTGCAGCCAGGAACTTCAGTATTTATTTTTTCTGCATCTTACTGCTGATGGGTTTTCTAATAGTAAATGGAAGTTTTGCTGTAAGAGATCAAACTGGTAAATTAATTAAGATTAGCAGCAAATACTCTTTACACTGTTGTCATTGGAGGACCTGAGGGCTTCCAAATGTCTTTGAAACAGCCACATGCCACTTAGTCATTGTCGGAAATGGAGACCCACCTCTGCCCTTGGATGATGAGATTCTCCTGGCATAGTGGCAGACCAGCCCCAGATATATGACCAAATGTATGACCTCTGCTACAGTCTTTCTACTGCAGTCATCGTGAGCATAAAACACCAGTGTTTAGCTGGAGAAGTACTTTAAAGTGTGTGTGTGTTGTGTACATGTGTATATATATATATATTATGTGTGTGTGAGGGTGTCCTCTGGCAGAAGTGAGTGGGTGGAACAGAATGGGTTCTGACAGAGGAGGTTTTTCCTAAAGGGACGAGCACTGTGTGTGCTCTGTGGTCCATGAGCACACGGCTCTGATGAGTGCATACTGTTCTCCCCGTGTCATCGTGTACCTCAATTACTGAATGACAGATTTCATTTCTGTTCCAATTAACAGGAAAGTTGGGCCCCTTTGGGCCTAGATTATACTTGAGAAAAATTCATCATGCTAGAAAATGTGCAAAAACATTCACCATAATTTTTGCCTGGAGTACAGGCAAGAATGTTCATGTTTGGAAACATGTCAGCTAATCAAGTCGCACCTTTAATTACCTTGATGCAATTCATCAAGATCTGAAAATACATTTTCAAACATGACTTATTCATGGCTTTGCTGGGAACTAAGTCTTATTCAGCATCCTATTAATTGTCAGACTTCTTTGGTTTTGTTTTTTTGGTTTTTTTTTTTTAATATACCAGCAGAAACATGTTTGAAAATCCATGAACTAAAAATTGAACCTAATGTGTTTTCTAAATAGCTTTTGGAAGAAGATTTCTTTCCTAACGCACTTAACAGCAAAACCAGCCTCTATTTATGACATAATAATGCATTTTGTTTGCATTTTTGAACAGATGTTGATTTGATTTGATTTGATTTGATTTGATTTGATTTGGAAGGGTCTTTTTTTTTTGATTTTTTTTTTGTTATTCTGTGCACATTTAAAATGTGCTTAAAATGGTCTAAAAGGAACGGATAGAGAAAAACTATATTGAATTTATTCAATATACATTGAAATGCATCTTATTTGAAGCTTGGATTATAGTTATTAAATGATGAGATTTTCAATGATGCTTTAATTTACTTTCATATTTCTAGATAATTCAATCTTAAATTAACTAAAATTATAGGACTCACATGGATGAAGTCTTCTAATTTCTTTGTTTTAAACTAGCAGGATTTCAGGACTACTCAGGCAGATTACTGAGAGAGTTAGAGCTGTGAAGAAAGACTGGCAAGGGAAAGATGGAAAGATTTGAGAAGTGTAGGGATGGCACAGAACTGTCCAACAGAGGGGCTGGGGGAGACACACCAGAGGCAGGAAAATGCTGTATGGAGAACTTTTTATTCATATTACTTTTATGAATCTCTTCTGGTACAGTTTTTGCTCATAAAACAGCAACAGTAGTTTGTAGAATGCTTTTGACTGGGAAAACTTGAACAACTTTCTCTAAGAGGTGAATCTCCAGTGTGCAGGGGAGGCACGAGGCAGGGAAGTTGCAGATAATCACTGGAGCTATGGCAGAATAAGGAAGGATCCCTGTTTTCCTGAGTCCCTGTCCAAGGTAAGGGAAAAGTTTGTGGAAGCAGATGTTTCTACAGATGTTTTGAATATTCCTTAGAACACATTTTGAATAGTGCCATCAGTTCTTTTTCTCTTTGATTACAAACACACAAAAGTTAGTCAAATTTTTTACCCAGAGTTTCAGTATCTGTCCTGATTTTTCTAAACACTAAGCACTATCTCTGTGAAATCTACTCACACAAAGGATAATCTTTATGCCACAAGGAATGGCAGACTGGGCCTGTTGGTTGTCTTTAACAGGCTGGCGTTCTGGGGTCTGAGAGTCTAAAGTTCCAGAAGGTTTTTTAAGAAAGTTGAAGACATCATGTTAATGTTCATAAATCTGGGGATAGGCAAACATTAACAATAACAGGCATACTGGTAGTGATGGGTGTTGTGCTTTCTGGTTTTTGGGACATGTCTGTGAGGTGGGATGTGTGTGTTCCTTTGAGTGCCTAGTCCATAAAGCTGCCTCTATTTACTGCCAGCTAAGGGATGTATGTACTGCTTTGGTGTTGTACTTTGTGGATGAAGATACGGGGTTCAGATCCTTCGGGTGCTGAGTGCTTATTCTTGCATTTAATCCTTCCCATTCTGTTCTATTCACAAAGTATAGCATGCTTAGGCTTTGTGAATTTTCTAATAAAACACCTAACAAACTGGGCCAAATTTGTTTTCAGCTTCATAAATGGAAGCAGAAGAGCCCCATGCATGTGATGGAATTTGGACCTTACAAATGCAGTTTGCTATGATTCATCATTTTTTCTTGTACTAATTTCAGATATTTGATAAGCTCTTTTTATGGTTTACAAGTTTTAAAAGACAAATAAAACTTTGTAGATTAAAGCATCAGTTTGGAGGTTGTGTTTTGTCTGCTCTCTGATGATCTGTGAATAGCCTTTTTTCTGTGGGCTTCAGCTTAAACCTACACAGTGACTTTGGAGTGGATGTTTATAGTTCTTTGCTTGCTTGTTCACAGGGTAAGGCTGTTGATAGATGAATAAAGTGCCACTTGAGGTTGTTAACAACCATGACTGGTAATGCTAGTTCGGCTAAGATAAACAGTGAAATGCTGCAGCAATTAGCATTAAGGTCTCACTTGGCCAGTGCTGATTTTCAAAGCCATAGATACGGTGCTCTGTAGATACCCACAGATACCCAGGGCTGGGAGGTCTGGAGCTGTTCTCATCCCTGCTCCGAGTGCTGGGGGCTCCTCTGTGGTGTGCACACAGCTCCTCTGCACACTCAGAGCTCCAGGAGGAAGCAGAAGTACAAAAACTGTAATGTTGCCATCCAAAGCAATTAACCCTCTCACACTGTGAGGAGTGCAGGGGAGGAAAAGCTCAATTAAAGAGACTTGGAGTTTCCAGTAAGTGCAAAAGTATGAAGGGAAGCAATAAGGCAGCACTGTGGGCCTCACATTCCTCCAGTCTCTTTACAGCCTTTTCAGGGAATACTTTTTACTTTTGATGTCTATAATCACAACTTGCTGTTTGAGTGTGCCATCTGCTAGGGCCACAACCCTCAGTGGCTCTGAGCATGTGACTTCCATAGGTTTCACTGGAAATATTGTGCAGCTTTACTGGATCTACAGAAGTATTCAATTTATACTCTCATGGAATCAGGGCCCTGGGACACTCAGAGCTTGCACTGGTTAGGGACAGGTTTTTATTAGAACTTTCCTGGTCTAATAAATGGATGCTAAAATAAATTAATTTAAGGATTACAATCTTGATCTCTTAAAATCCTAAAATATGGAATCATTTCAGCTGGTAACTATGAATTACAGGAGCAAGATGTGTTTTCAGGAGCAGGGCAAGACTTTCATTCCTTTCTCTGCTAAAAACATCATCTCTGCAACCCCTTTTGCTATAATTGAATCAGGAGTTCGGCACTCACAGGATATTATGTGTCTGCTGATCTTTCTAACAATAGTTAATGAAGTTTGTTTTACTTGGAGCCTGTGTTCCTTTGGATATTGCTTCTGTAGCCCACAACTGCAAAGGAAATCCACTGAACAGCAGCTCTCACCATGAGCATCCTGCGTGCCCTCTTACTCAGCTCCCCAAAGATGTGCAGGATGGAGCCACTCCAGAGGAATGGTCCAAAATTTCTTCTTCCTGGCACACAAGGGGTATGTCCACTGCATCTGTGACACCAACAGAGAAAAGTGAGGAGCCAAAGTCATTGAGACAAGTAACTGTTCCTTGTCCTCAGGAGGGGTGTCAGTGTCTCGGTGTCTGAGCACCCCCTCAGCCCCACTGGGTTTCTGGGGAGGCTCTGGCACATGTGACAAGCAGGTGCAGTGAGGCCTCGGATTCCAGAATACTCTTCCATCCCTTTAGTCAGTTTAGAAAGATGTCACCATGAAAAGAACTTGCACAAGACAATTTTTTTGCTGTTGACTTTCTCTTGTGCCCTTTCATGGGTTTAAAATCCACTTATCTGAAAGTGTGCAGTTACATTTTGTCCTTTTTCATCATTTAAATGCATCTTCTTGATCTGAAGAAATAAAAGCAATTTAAAAAATTAGAGATTTTGTTTTCATATGTGCTGCCAAGTCTGATACTGCAAAGTAACTGCTGAATTGGCACAAGCAGTTTGAGAGAGCCAGCAGATTTAGGAAGGGAGAAGATAAACCTTATTATGTTTCTTTGCCAAAGGAGAAAAGAAACGATATTGACTTAAATGTGGGAAATTTAAAAGGGGCCATATGTTCTCACTTTGTGCTTTGTTTCTAATAGATAGACAGAAATCTTTGAAGTGTGGATTGGCACAGTAGGGTGCATGCTTCTGTAGAGAAAAGATGCTAAATGGGGAGGATGTGAGGGGGCACATGAAACTCTATTAGCCATGCAACAGCAAAGAGAGAAAGGCAAATCCAATGATAATGTACATCTGTTTCAGGGAATTTATAAGCTTTGAACATTTTTTATGTGCAGATAAGTGGATCCTTTTCTTACCATAACTTAGAACTTCAAAGCAGATTGTGTGGATAATGCAAATTGCTGAAATATGAGATTTTCCTACAAAGAGGTTTCCAAAAAAGAAAAAAAAAAAAAGAATTAAGGCTAATTGATGCCACAGTCTTTTATGTACAGTGTAAAAACTCTACAAAAATTGATTTTTATGAACTAAGAAATTGATGAAAAAATATTGAAGTCTGCTGTTTGCATTCAGGGACTGTAGTTTGAAACTGAGTTTCTGTGAATTAAACATTTGTCTCTGATATCACTGCAGCAATATTGTAACATAAATTAAGATATGTAGCCAAGCTGTAATTATATCAAAGTCTGGCATATAGTAGGAATGTAAAACTCATGAGTGTGGCATGATGTACAGCACCTGACGTTAACATCACTGTCTAGGTAGCAAAGCAGGGATTTCTGAAATATGAGCAGAAAATGATTACAAGAGACAAAAACTAACGGGGGGAGGCAGGAGGTGGAGGATACTGATATGGTTAAACCTCAGCAGTAGATGGATGTGTAACTTCTTAACTGCTCAGAAAAATTAGTTGCTCTCTGAGCTGGGAGGTTACAGCCAGGCTTGGGGATGCCAGCTGCATTCCAGCTGGGAGATATGAATGTCTCAGCTGAAAGGCCGAGGCTGTGACACCCTGTGCAAGGAATGACATCAGCCAAAGGATTTTGAAGACCTTCATTTATTACATGTGGTGCACAGGGGCATTCCCTTCCTCCCTGGGCAGACTCAGGCTATAAAGACAGCTTTGTCCTCCTTCCTGTGCTCTAAGTAGGGGTGCTGAGGCTTAACCTGATGCTGAACACAGAGGCAACCAGGAGTGGGAGCTCACACCTCACTCCTGAGTCTTTCCCCAGTTTTGGCTTCATTGTCCAGCTGGGCATCTTCAGTAGATATTTTTTTCCTGCATTTTAGTATGAATGGATCACCACAACCTCGGTCCTGGAGTTTTTGGTTTGTTTTTTTTATTGCTAAATCCTTGCACAATATTGGTCACTGTTTGCCAAGGCAGGCAATGGGAAAAGTGCCAGGTCTCAATATCCTGAAATAATCTGTTTCACTTCATATCCAGAGCTTGTTCTTCTACCACAAATCCACCTCAGCTGAGGTGGGAACCAGCTCTGTCCCCTCACCTTTTGCTGACAGTGACTCAAGAATGCTCCCCCCTCACCCCAGCAGGTAAGATTGCCCTGAAACAGGTTGTTTTTTTCTTTCTTTTTAACATTTTGCCTCTGAAGAGGAGCCCTGTGATGGGATCAGCACTCTGAGACTGGGGGAATCCTTCCCACCACTGGCCATGTGGGAAAAGTCCCATGAAGTAATGAAACAATTTTCCTCATAATTTGGGCCAAAATGTTTTGTTTTAGGCAACCAGCAAGGGTTGGCTGAGGGTTAAACTGGAGGCAGCCCCACATTTTCTATTTCCAAGCACACCCCAAGAGCAGGGAAGGGCAGTAGGCAGCGATGCTGAAAAGAACAGCTGTATGCCATCAGACTCAAGATAGAAACATGAAGCATGTGGACTAATTA
The DNA here is from genome assembly GCF_001522545.3 of Parus major. Classification (NCBI taxonomy): domain Eukaryota; kingdom Metazoa; phylum Chordata; class Aves; order Passeriformes; family Paridae; genus Parus; species Parus major. The sequence goes on along the minus strand of NC_031780.1, from coordinate 11,953,505 downwards.
AGTTCCCAAGTGGCAGCGTACAAAGTGTACAGACCAAACAGAACAGTGCCTTCTGCTTGTTTTGATCAGCTCTGTTTCTATCACTTTGATGAAAATAACCGCTTGATTTGTCGCTGGCGGTGGCTGCCGAGGGATCCCTCGCTGCCATCCCCGAGCCCAGGAGTGGCTGTGGCTGCCCCTGTCTGCAAGGGGGGCCCTCAGCAGCACCCAGTGCCAGGGGAAAAGCGTGAAAAATGCTCAGAACTTTTGAATTCAGTTTCTTGCTCTATTTTTTTTTTCCAGCCAGATATAATATTAGACATTTTCACCCTAAATAGGATGAAGTGGGCATGCTCTGACCAGCTTAGCACAACAGGATGGACTTTAATTTTTTATTTTTCCTCCTCTGATGTCTTTCAGTCATTTCTTTTTTCCTTCAGGGGGCCCAGCAGAGTCTTGGGTAGGTCTGTCAGCTTGCTTCCTAACTGGTTTGTAGCCCTGGTAACTTTTGATGTAGACTGCATATGAGCCAGAATTCACCACACCCCCCACACCCTTCTGCCCCCCTTTTTTTCCTCAGACTTGTGAGTGGAAAACCACCTTAAGGATAAACACTAAGAGAAGAATTAATCTGAAAATCATCTTCCATGTGGAAAATGAATTTGTGATATTTCAAAGTCTCCTATGCTCCAGCAGGAGGCAGAAGGCACACTTTGGGGCAGTAATCCCGTGAGCTGCTCTAGCAAGTTCCAAGAAAGGCTCGGCTCAAGTGTGGCTTTGCAGCAGGTTATAAGTTGTAAAGCTTGGGGGGCTGTGACAGGTTTGAATTGTTTGCTTGTAATGATGCTCAGCTAGAGACTGAAGGATGAAAATGCTCAATATGGAGAGAGGCTCTTTTTTCTAAGTATAAGAGTCAGCTTTAAGTGTGCCTTGCTAAGCTGCTTCAACTCAAAGCATAGGACAGACTTTCTTTTACTCCAGTGAACTCTGGAATTTAAATTTAACTCTATTATAATTCCAGACTTGATCTCTCAGCTGAAACCTTGAGTTTTCAGAAGGGTGTATCATTGCTGGCTACTTCATGCCTGATCACCAGCAATCCAGTTATGATGAGATAAACACACTTTCTTTACTGTGACCTTTTTTCTAAGATGTTCCTGATTTAATCTTTTAACAGCCCTGTTTTTCAGTTTTTGAGATCTAAGTGCTCAACCCAAGCATTTTTAACTTCAAACCACAAGTAGCTGACTTCATGAGGGAGCTGTGGGTGAACAAAGCTACACCTTCATGCACAGGAGGCTGATGTCCCATTAGCTCTCAGGCCCTGGAACATACAAACACTTTGTTAAGGCTGCTGTGCTGTGGATTAATCAAGTCAAATATTGCTATTTTTTTACAGTAAGAGCCTAAATTGCTCAAGTATTTTGTCAGACCCAGCTAAGTCCTTAATAATTTTGTTTGATACTGTAGTACCTAAATTAGCAATAAGTGTCAGCTCTTATTTGCTGTATTGGCCATTTACAATAGATTGATTTTTTTTTTTCCTTCTTCCTTGTTTTCTTACTGCTGATGGAGTTCAGATGTCTAAGTTCTGCTTCTGAGCTTTTCGGGTAAGGAGACAAGTGTGTAGACGATATTTTTAGATGGATGTGTGCAATAATTCAAGGTCCAGTAGCATTTCATAGGTCTTTAATGACAGGTGAAGTGGTTTTCTCCCAAAATTGCAGCAGTGCAACTGGGTTAAGAGAATCTGGCATTAATAAATTAATATTTGACATTAATAAATGAGAATCAGACATTACAGTGGTACTATATCCTAGAGCTGTAGTGCCAAGTGAAAAATACAACACAGCCCTTGTTTTCTGGAAGATTTCACAGAAGTGTTTGGGTCACTGCTTTGTAATCCTTGTTATCTGCCAGCGTGGAGGAATGGCCCAGCTTCCTCAACCAGAGTTTACAGCTTCATGAGGTTCATTATGCTGGTAGTGAACAGGTTTATTTATGAAATTTTCAGAGATCATGATGCAGCATAAAGATCCCAAATCTGTTCTTCCAGATATTACCAAAACAGGCAACACTGGCAGGTGTTTCAGCATAGCAGTGCAGTTCTGACAGCAACCCAGTGCTGCATGTGTTTAAGGGATAAACTCCTGAGTGGTAAGAAGTTGCTTCCCAAAGCTTCTCAGCAGCCTTGACTGCCTTGAGGCATGCAGAAAACAGGTGGTCCTGTCCTCTCCAAAGCTCTCAGGCCTTTGTGCTGGGTGCTGATCTCGCTGTTGGGATCCTGGTGATTATTTTGCTCTTAGTGACTGCAGAGTATTTAGGCCTCTACTTTAGTTTGTGGCTGGTTTAGTCTCCTAGTATGGGTTGGGATTTCAGAGAGAGTGTAGGGCATTGTTTTGTCTCTTGGGGAGCTCCCGAGTGTGTTCCAGCAAGATCCTGGGCAGTCAGAGGGTGCTGGCAGTGCTGCAGGGAGCGCAGGAGCAGCAGAAGCTGCAGCCCGGCCTGGGGAGCTGCAGTTCCTGTTGGCTGCAGCTCTCTAAGTCCTGGGGCTGGCTGAAACCATGCTGAGAAATAAGGCCCTGGCAGGTGAGGAATTTTCCTGATGTCTGTACACATCAAAAGTGGTAGAGAAGTGACAGCTGCTGCTAGAGACGAGGGTGCAGTTTGTGACAGGATGTGGGCATCTAAACTGGCACAACCCTGCATGAGAATCTGCTTCCTTTACCTTCCCATCTCTAGTCTGCTGCTACACAGCTTTTACAAAACTAAAAAGGGCTTCTTCCACTTGATGCTGACAACTATTTCCTTAAGAACGAGCTAATGCTTAATGACAATATTTATGGCAATTTGACCATTGGCAATTTTGGGCTCACAAAGAAAGGGGCATAAGTATGGCTTATAGATGGTGTGCTTTTCAGTGTTTGGCCTGCAAAACAAAGGGATCACACAGGATTTCACCTGGCTAATCCTTATGCCTCCAAAGAGTTCTTTTCAACAGCATCTGATAGGGAGCCTGAAGTTGGGGCCATGGTGTGGGACTTGGGGGAGTAGCAGCAAAGCAGGTGGGAAATGAATGTGATGCTGACAGACAGTTCTTAAAAATGTTCAACCTTTATGCACAGAAAAACACTAAAAAGTGAAATTTCTTTTGCTGGGAGTGATATAAATAACCTTGAAAACACATTGTTTTCTGTTAAACATTTTAATTCTGGCATTTTGGCCAATCAATAATGATGGTTAAACTAGAAATACTCACTTGAGTCACATGAAATCTGTTGATCTCTAAGATCCTTACAGTTTTCTAAGGTAGACTGAGTCAGTGCCTTGACAGGGAGGGAATCTGACTGGAATATTGTTGAAAGCAGAGAGCAGAATAACAATGAGTGTCAGGAGCACTGAGGGTTCAGAGGAGTTGAATGCAGAGGGCAACAGTGACAGAGACTAAACTCCAAAAGGCAGAAATAAAAAGGTTAAGTCACACACACAACTTCATATAGTCAGAAGGTGCTATAGAAACCTGCCAAGTCTGTCAAAAAAAGCCTGTACTAACAATGGTATTTTTAGGCAGTATCATTCTCCTCAAAATCCACATTAATTCATGAGGGTTTTTTTTCCCCTGACATTCAAAATATCTGCTGGAAAACCTCTTCTATTCTTTTGCAAGAGCCTGTCAGACAAGGGGAAAGGACTGATGCTCAGAGGCTCCCATTCTCAAACCTGGCATATTTCAGGAGCCGTCTCTGAAAACTCAGTGCTCTTTGGTCAGAAGCATCCTTTTCATTTGTTTGGCTCCAGCAGCCCAGGTAGATTTTTTCATCTAATGTGTATTTGGATTGTATAGGCACAAAGGACAAAATATAACCATGTACTGAACCATCTTTCACCCTTGGTACTTACAAACCTGCTCATTCTGCTGCTCAATAATGGCAGCAAAGACAGAGCCTTTACAATAAAATGGGCTCAGGTGTTTGTTTTGTTTTAACCACTTGAGAGGCATAAACTGCATTTCCCATTTCTCCAGTATTTCAAGCTGCATTGACGGTTAATGGGTCTGGAATTTTGCAAGAAACCAGAGGGGTCATTTGGATTGACCCACTGTGTGAGTGATTTGCTCTTTATCTGGGTCCCCTTTTAGCTTGGTCTCTGCATCTTTCAAAGTGAGCTTCAAGCCATGCCATTGGTGGAGAAGGGCTTCCTCAAAATATAGTCTTAATAAAAGGTTTATTCAGTGCAAGCTTAGCTGGATAGAGATTGCTGTCAGTTTAATGAAGATAGGCTAATGAGGATTGTCTCTTGGCTCCCCGCACCCTTTGGGCCAGAGGAGAAGGTACACTGTGACTGGAGCTACTTGGGTTTCATCCACACACATCTCATCTTGCAGAGCCATCTTCTAAAACCCCATTATTCATTTCTTTCCAAGACAGGCATTGACGTGGTTTATGCCAAACTTAAGTTTTAGGTCAGTCAGAGCATCACAAGCTTGAATAAATAAAAGCAAGGTAGACAAGATTTAGCTATTAAACCTCTCTGTGGCAATGCTTGGCTGCCTGGCAGAATCAGGATCACCTGGGCTCCACTGAGTAATAAGAGCTGACCTGCAGCTCTAGAGGTGCCACCTGGGCAGCAGAGTAATAGAGAGCCCTGGAGAAGCTTCTGTGATAGTGGAGGGCAGTTACAGGATTAGACACACAAAACCCCATCCAAAGTCGCAGTAAAATCAAATGGCATCTTTCCTTCCACTGACAGAAGCTGGATCAGGCCTCCCATGAATTGTAATGAATAGTTATATTAATCCACTGCTATGTAGCTGTGAAAATCCTGCATCCCCTTCTCTGGGATGACGGTGCAAGGCTAAATCACCATGGATATTCGATTGCATTCTGGCTCATGTAGCTGTAAGAGCATTACCAGGCAGCATTTTATCTAAGACGAGTGCTCTCTACAGTACTCACAACAAATCTCAACTTATTTAAACTCCAGTGATTAAATGTTTTACAGACCCCTGCAACATCAGAAAACTGTGCAATAGGCATGGCTGCTTTCAAGATGATCTCATAGGGATGTGATTACCATTTTGGCTCTCTTCTCACAGCCATTCAAGTGGACCTTCAAGGAAGTGTAACCCTTTCACTTACAGATTTTTTAGTATGCAAAACACTTGCTAGAGAGTAAAAGCCTCGAGTACAAAACCTATAACACCAGAGCCAAATAGCCAAACTGATCGTATCTGTGCCGGTCTTGAGCACAATGCAACAGTAAATGAGGCTAAAGCAGCTATTTGTGTTGTTTTGGAAAAATTCAGGCTCTAAACTGAAAATAAAAAGTCTTTCTATAGCAGAAAGTCTGGACTAAACACATTCCTCCTAGTTGGTTGTGGTTAAGTGTTTGACACATGTTCTTGTGTTGGCACCAGTTATTGATAAAATTCTGTTGGAAAGGAGTAGCCAGCATTGCAGTTTGTGCATAGTCCATTCACATCTAGTTGCTTAAAATGTAGTTCCTGCAGATTAACAGTGTGACCGAAGTTTTCATTTCCCTCCTTTTGGAGCAGGCACATTACAAATGCACATCAAAGCAAATGAGCTCTGTTCTGACTTACAGTCTGGGCATGTTCCTGACAAACCACATCTGATGAAGAGTCTTAAAGAAATAGCACAAGCAACACTGCCGGCAGCAAAACAACAAAAGGGCTGGCCCCTTCCACCAGTGAAGGGAGGCTGGTTAATCAAAGGGGTTTGTGCCAGGGAGAGGGACTGTGCACTTTATGTTGAAGAAATGCAGTCAAATGATACATATGCAATGACCTAGCTTGGCAGGGCTCGAACAAATCACATTTAATTACATATCTTTTCCTCTCATGATATTCTTCTCAGTTCCACTGGAGTCTGGGAAATCAATAACAAATGTTCATTTTGAATGTCTCTGTTCTCTAGCCTTGGACTAATTATGCACATTCCTTCTGTCCTTATAAGGACAGGGCAGCTCTTCACTTCAAATGAAAGAAAACACGAAAAGCAAACCTCCCTTCCCAGCGCTCAAAACAATTGGAATGCGAGTTCTGAACCGAATCTGCTCTTTCCTCTAGTGCTGTGTGGCACCTTCTGACAAGGTATGCCCGGCTCCTCCAAGGGTTATTGGCACTTTTTGTATCTGTTTTGGTGCTGAGGAAATCACCTTTGATTTCATGATCAGAGTGAGCTGCTGAGCCAAGTATCCACAAGGAACTGGGACAGCTCTGTTTTATTGCTGGCTATTTGCTGTCATGGCCAAACCAAATAACATCTCTCATTGTGCAATTCCTTTATCTACTGCACAGGAATGGCCGTGTTTTTCTAAATCCCTCTCGGTGACCTGTGAATGAAAAACACAGCCCATGTGCCGTCGTTGTCATTATTAGTGAGGTGATGCTGGGGGTCGTGACACTTGTAGTGTGCAAAGTCACAGGTGAGAAACAAATAACCTCTTCAAATCAAGGGTGTGTTCAAGGCACTGTAGTTTAGGCCCTGGGGCCCGTTTTTAACAGGCTGCAATGAGATCTTGCTTGTTTTTTTACTGGGAACAAAATGTTTATACAGGTTTGGTGGAAATGGCAAAGATTTTCACATATTCATGGGAAAAGCAGTAGTATTTCTTTAAGGGGAAAAAAAAGAGCAAACTACAAGTTCCCCTGGTCTTGGCAAATCATGAGGCGTTTTTCATTTTGTAACATCAAAGTCGGCTCCTCTTCTTTGATGTCTTCGCATGCTGTTTAAGGTAAAGCATGAATGAAGAAATGTCAATCTGCAAGGTGTCCATGTAGTTTATGCTGAACACTGAAGAGGACTTGTAGATAAAAGGCAAACACAAGGTTTGATAATGAATGTCCAACAAGGAGGTGTGCATATCTAAAAGGAAACACTCAGCTGGAGAACAGCTCTGCAAACCTCAAAACTCTGCTTAGCCCAAGTTTAAGAGATTAAGAAAAAGTGGATTTTTAAAAAAGCGTGGAACCAAGACAGGAATTCTGTAAAAATCCTTGTTGTTCTGTAAGAAACGAATGTTCTTTCATTGGCTTTACTTAACAATAATAAATGTGCCACCAACTGTGCTTAATTTGACAATGTGTAATTTTGAGAAGATACAGAGTTAATACTGGGAAAAGCATCAGAGAGGAAAGTCTAAACCAGCACAGTGCATTTTGGAAATTTATAGTGGCTGCTTTGTGGTCCCTGGTGTCTGAACACTGGCAAAAGCTGTATGCTGAATCAAACAAAGGAAAGTGTCAATTATTTAACTGGGTTTGTTCTGAGGATCTAGAAACTCTAACAGAGTGACAGTCACCTGGGGAGGCTGAGCAGAGCTGGGATGAAGGGGAAGCCACTTTCTGGACCCAAACCCCATAATTTTCAGGACCACGACATCCAGTGATGTACTAGAAACTTAGTTGCAGAAGAGGGTGTTTCTACTCTATCTTCCAGCTGTTAGCATTAAATTTATGCTTCCTTTTCATTATTTCTGAAGCTGTAAAAAGTTGGTTTGATGAACTGCGTGTGCTTTGCTTGATTTACTCAGAGAGCAAGTGCACTGGGCACGCTGCCCTGGAAAAGGGAGCACCCACGGGGGCTGCGAGGGGAGCCCGGGCTCTGTGCCAGCCAGGCTTTTGCTGTGCTGAGACAGCTCTGCAGGGGTCCAGTCTGAAATACTGCAATGTCTTAATATTACCATCTGTCTGCTGCAAACAGGACTGAGACAGCAAAATAGTTCAGATTGATGAGCAGGGCATAGAAACCTTGCAGTGGTGCCTGTTGTAGTGGGCTGTATCTGAATAAGGAATGTGTATAGCTGAGTTCAGGCATAGCCAGGCTGCTTTTGTATGTAATGACTGGTATGACACTGAGTCTTTCTTGCCCATTAAGATCAGCTATACCTGTCAGAACATAGAAATGACTAGATGTTTCAAGTTTGATGTTAAAGAATGGATATCCACAGGAATCCAGGGAAGTAGGAGGCAAAACTGCATAGCTTCAGTCTCAAGGCATTTATATTCTCATCAGGCTTTTCTTCTGTCAGTTGAGAGTAACCACAAGAAAACAGTATGTACTTGCACTTTGAATATGGGGGAGAGACAGTCATAAACATTGAGTGACTTTTTCTGTTTAAGAACATATATTCAGAGCTGCTTAACACTCCCTGGAAAATTTGTAGCCTTGGGATAATAACTTATAAAAGAGAAATGAGGGTATAATGCATGGGAACATTGGCACCTTATCTGTTTCCATTCTTACATGAGGGACATCTTGTGAGAAGGTAACAATATTATTAAAGAGAATGCCTACATTTTCTCTGGAAAGCTATCTATCACTCTAAAGAATAATCTCTTGTATTTCTTGAATTTTTCTTCCTCCCTATTCTACTTAAACAAAATAATGTGGAGAGAGAAAATAAGAAAATCTGGATAAAAGGGGACGTTTACTTCCTTCCAGATCTCCTTGCCAGATTCAAATTATTTTGACAGAAGAGGATTAGGTGTGGAAGAGGCTCGGGGAAAGTCCAAAATCTACATTGAGATATGTTTTTTTCTCAGTTAAGGGACAAAAATGAAAAGAGATGATCTGTTTGTGAGTTCTATGAGCTGCCTATAGGACCTGCAAACCTACAGATCATGAATATGAGCAAAGGACATCTGGCCCAATTTCAAGTCTCAACTGCTAAATAATTCCTCTAAACTTGGAAATTTTTTCAGTGTTATCCTTAACCTGTGGATTTTATGTCCAATAAAGAAATGCCTTGGAAAGTTCAAGAATGGGAAAGCTTTCCTGCAGGTGGTGTGCAACTGCATTACCCTGTGGAGAGCTCCTGGAAAAATTCCTACTGAATGTCATTGCACACAGAGAGAACCTCACTGAGCCAAAGCTTCAGGACCTTTTTGGAGTTTGAACAGAATATGAGAGCAAGAAGGAAGATCCTTGTGCAGCAGTGGTTACAGGAGCAGAAAACCAAACTTTGTATAGGAGCAGTGAAAGAGAGGGTGGGTTCTTCATTCTTGCATCAAGCTCTCACAGAGGTCTGTAATCACATCTCAGGCTCTCAGGTGTAGGGGCACTGCCACAGAAAATGTTTCTGCATTAATCTGATTGATTAGGCCAAAGAGGTGACCCACAGCGAGAGGAACAGGTGAAATAAGGTGTCTGGTCATAAGATAGTGTGCAACATCTGAGACTTTCCAACTTGAGGTCTAAAAGGAATGCCTGAGGTCTCTTGCTGCCATTCAAAACTTAGGCTTAATTTGAAGTGCAATTGGATCGGATAGTTCTAAAAAATAATAACAATATCTAAGAAAAGAGATGGGAAGAATATTCCTGACATGTTCCTAGTACAGTGAGGGGTTTCCATTTACCCTCCAGTTCACCTTGGCTGCCTCTGGAGCAGGTGCCAGGGAAGCTGTCACAGAGTGAAACTGAGCCCAGCCCAGCAGAGCTCTCTGGGCTGCTGAGCACTCTCAATTCTGCTTGTTCACACAAACACTGAGCTGGAGCCAGACTGAATTTGAGGCTCTGAATGCAACCATCACGCCTCTCATGGCATTGTGGATATTTTCTTCACTGACAGCCATGCTATTATGCTGAAGGATTTGATCCACTATTCACAGAAACTCTGGATTCAGCAGACAAGAACATCAACCTTAGTATTGCATTTGCAGGAGAAAATTTTAATTCAGATTACTATTGTTGTTTTCCTAAAGAATTGCAGTTACATAGAACTCCAGTCTGAAACTGACACTATTTTGTCAAATTAAGCCCCAGTCTTATACAGTCTTCATCTTTTTGGTTGAAGAGTTATGAGGAACACCTGCATTCACTTTATTTATCTAGTGTATATCCAAATATTTGCTGGGAAATATAACTTTTGAGAAGAGAGATTAGCTTTCAAGCTCTGAGTCTTTTAAATGTCATCTCTGTGAAAACTACTGACAGTCAGTAGGTGGAGAGTTACTATTGTCTGACAATGATATTCATAGGGAGCAACTTCAAAACGCAACACAGAAGAAAAGAATTTCAGGGCTCTCAAAAGACTTTGGAAGTAAGAAAGTTTTACCCCTCAACACTTGTGCAGAAGGAACTGTATTTGTTCTAGGAGGCTCAATCACCTCATTTTGTTATGATTCTCTCTCAGTTCAATTTCTTCAGACAAAGGGAATTGAAATAGGACTGGCAAGTAAGGGGGGTGATGTTGGCATTTAAATGTTTCAAAGTAGAGGAACCATTAATTAGTTCAAAGTGTACTGCCCTCAGACTGCAGTATGCTTCAAGGGGGTGCACACTGCTTCAGCCTACAGTGGGGGTGATGATGATGATGATGAGTTTTTTTGTGCTGTGTGTTCTGTAGTTGGGTCTAAAAGCCCTATTCAGCTTCAGTTGTGTGAGGCACTTCATACAAATCTTATGCAAAGATAATCCCTGCTTAGCAGAGCAGATCTGTTACAGAATCTGAGTTCTGTCATACTCGAGCTCTGCAGTTCAGGGTTGCTGTCACAGGAAGGCAGATATCATTGCAGTAGCAAAAAAAGTGGGGATCTTACATTTTCTGACACTAGAAGGTATGTGACAACTGGAGCCTCCCCCCCCAATTTTGAAACTTTCCATTCCTTTAATCCCTTTTATATAATTTTTGAATTTTTTAGCTTTAAGAGCTTTGATCTGTTTTGTCCCTAGAGAACAGCCACAGTTTTGTTCTGTCCCTCCTCTTGTTCCTCTTTGTCTGCTTCACACTCCTCTGTATTTATATCTGCCTCCTTGTTTAGCACAGTGCCATGTGCTGTGCTTCCTGAACCTGCAACTTCCCTCCATGCACAAAAGCATGGCTGTTGACAGAATGTACAGTCTGTCCCCTTTCCCAGCTCCCTGAAACCTGCAGCAGCTCCAATGCAGTCCCCTCTTGGTGATTCTCTGAAAGGGAACCAGCTCCTGGCTCACCCACTGCATGTTGGTTTGCTGCTCTCCTGGGACTGGAGGGCTCCTTGCATCCACCTCTCCTGTAGGGCAGAAAACTCCCACAGCACTTGACAAGCAGTGACTGATAACAATGAGAAGAGTCTTCAAAGAGTTATATTTACATGTAAAAAGACACAGGGACATTTATGCATACCAGATGGCCCAAAGCAGGTGGATATTATGATGTAGCTGTGGATTGCTGCAGTGCCAGAGGAGGAGAGGGATGTTGTTACTAAAACAGCACCTCAGGGTCCTAACCTGGGCTGTGTTGTGACTCCTGTTTTACTGGCACTGTACAAATGTATCATGTCAATCACTGACTCGAGGAGATCACAATCTAGACAGACAAGATAATTGCAGGCTGCAGTGGATACAGGAAGACTTTCAAAGGTCCTGCAGTCTGCCAGAGCTGGGACTCCAGCTCAAGGCATCTTAATACAAACTGAGCCTCTTGGTCATTACTCCTTGCTGCTGCTGTCTACATTGACTGGTTTGTTTATTCACCCTGGATCCTGCAGATCCTTTAGGCTGCAACCCCCAGCTCTTTCTGTAAACAAAGAGATCATTAGGAGCCAAGCACCTTAAAGGCTCTGTATTAATTCTAAAGAATCTTACCATTGGAAAAGAATTTAAAAAGGTCTCCAGAAGGGGCTGATCACTGTTGCAGCAGTGAAGGTACAAAATGTTGTGTTTATATCATATCTAGGTGCAGCTACAAGCTTTTTGTCACCCATTGCACCACCAAATGCACTGAACCCATGGGATGCTGCAGGTTGTACTAATGACCAGAGACCATTCACACTGTGGCTGAGACTATGCCTGAAGACCACGAGAAATTTCAGTCTCCACCTGAGTGCTTCTATCTGAGGTTACTCAAATGGTGACTAAATGAAATATTCAAAGAGCTTTAGAGGGGATCCTGGGATAAACAGAACAGTGAGGGCAGAGTGGGCAAGAGTTTCTGGAAAAGGAAGTTCTGCCCCTGACCTGTATCAGTTCAATGAGGTGTCAATAAACATGTGTACATCAATGTTTCGGTTTTCAAAGGACTTTTTTGAACATTACACACAAAAGACTATTGAAGAAACTGCCTTGCAAAAATGTTAGTGGACAGTTTATTTTACTGACAACTGGCTAAGATACAGGAAATAAAGGGCTGAACTTAAAAGTCACTTCTCCATTGATGGAGACAGAATAGTGGTCTAGGTGCACCACTGGCCTAGTCCAGTATTTCTTTTATTTTCATGGTCAGTCACGGTCTCTTTTCCAGAATAAGTTTGAAAAGTGGCTATGTGAAAGTCTTCTGCATTACCCAAAAGCAACTGAGAGTATTCTCTCTGTGTTTAGTCAGGAGGGATTTGAAAGGAGTGGTATGTACATTATGCAAAACTACAAAGAGGCAACTTTGGGCCATCCTTGTTAGCCTAACTTAGAAACTCCAGAAGTAAATCCTAAATTCCCGCAGGATCTGGATGTCACTATCTTGATCTCAGAGCACCTGGCAGCTAATTTACTTATGGAGAGACAATTCATTTTTACTGTTCCTGAATTTTGGTTTAAAACTGCATTAGCCCATGTAGCTTTTTTAACACTATATTCATTGAATGCCTTCCTGAAGAAATAAAGGGCAAATGAGCTGTTTGAGATCCAAAAGGGATGATAGTAATTTTCAGTTTATTATGAGAAGAAAATACATCTGGAGTGATCAAAGCTAAAAGCTTTGCCCTCTGGAGCCAAAGCAGCCCCTGTGATGAGCAGGCATCTTGTGGCACACCTGGAGGTGAGCCATGGGTCGGATGCCTGAGTATTTTAAATTTTCCATTTAGAGGAGGGGAGTAAAAATGAGAGCAAGGCCAAAGGAGGGGCAGGAGCTGAAAGGAAATAGAGCAGTGATTAAAACAGACCGAAGAATCCCATCCACAGCCAGCACAACTTTGCTGTTGGGTCTCACATGCTGCCACAAGTTTTCAAAACCAGCAACAACTTTGTCTCACTACAGAAGGAATAAAACAAACTTTAGCTCCTGTTCAGTGTCTCTCCTGGAACAAAAATTTTCAGTGTCAGTCAAGCTGGTTCCTTCTTTTTGACAGAAGAAAGAATTTACCAACATGATATAGAAGAGGGGAAGCAATATAGAATCTGCTTATTTGTAATCTGAGGTACTGGGAATCGTAGTTTGAGTATGTCACCCTCCTAAAATGGGAGCCTGGAAGACAAGCAGAGCAGGAGCACACAGTTTTGTGACTCCAAGGCAGCTGGAATTGTGCATGAAATGTATTCCTTCAAGGAACCTTGAGCCCCAAGTGATCATTTGATATCTCATCATATCATGAGTAAAGAGAATATCCTAAATGACCTGACTAGAAGAATGGGACATCCAGAGCTGTGGCAAGAATTCTCTGAAATTAGGAGACATTTGAATTGAAGATTTGAAATTGAAGAAAGTATTTGCTACCACAAAATGGCAGTGAAAGCAAAGACAAGAAGGCAGCTTTATTTGTGAGAATTAGAGGTCTTTGTGTTCTTGATGTATTTAACAGTTCTTATGTAAATTCAAGCAGAGGAGGCATTCTGTGAGCCCTTAGTACAAAACCAGGATAATACTACATTCCTTGTAAAAGATGCATGAGTGTCATTTAAGCTCCTTCAGGTCCAGCAGAGAAAAAACTACAATAGTGAAGAGGAGTGATGGGATTAGAGAATAGCTGCTCTGGATGATGAACCTCTAAAAGAACTGTCTTTTTCAACAGCTTCATTCCCTGAGGTGTGTCAAACCAGGCACCTGAGGTATGGCCTGATGAGAGTCCAGAAGATGGGCAGCTATTTATGGGGCTGAGATCAAATCAGAAGTGTGCTGTCAGGGGGGTTTGGGCTGGCAGGAAGGACTGCCATGCTGCACAGACCCTGTGCTGTGCTGGACTCCTCGTGGCTGTGCTGTGGAGGGTCATGGCTGAGGATGGACAGATCCCCAGAGCACTTTGGGCTTAGGAACTCTAGACTGGAGTGAAAAACAGGCTGGCCACCCACTGCAGGTGTTCCTGCAGGAAGCAGGAGTGCTGGGAGCTAAATAAGTGACAATGACAGTAACTAGGCTTTTCCATACTGGACAAGCTGATACTTGTGTCTCATCAGTGCTAACAGCACTTCTGGTTTGCTGCACTTCTTCTGCCTCTCAGTGCCTGAAAGGAGACTGATGAGAGCCAAGCAGGCCTGTTCTGGTGTTTTTAATCCTTTGATTCTTCTTCTTTTCATTCTGCAAATGCCCTATGAAAGAAAAGGGAATATCCATTCAACTTGAGGCTTCGAAACTAGGGGAGGCATTTGACTAATGTGTCATAATATAAGTTCCAGTTTAAGCCACAGAAGAAGCCTAAAATGAGGCCAGAGTGTTCAAAAAAAGCTTTGGAGATGGTTTTTTCCTTTAGATGTGTTGAAACTTGACATTAAAGATGCTCCTAATTCTTCAAGTACAGTCAATGTAGACTTCCAAATCATTTGGCTCTTTTCATGCTGAATTACTGCCACATGAAGTGGAAACCAGTGAATAACTAACTCTCTTCCTTTACTCTGCTCTTGTTAAGCCTCCCTCACCCCCCTCGCCTTGGTGTAAGGAATACAGAACTAAAGATTCATCAGGTCTAATGAAGTCTTGCCCTTTACAGATCCAAATTCACCTCTTTTTTCCCTTCTCTCTGAAGCTCTTCTTGGTAAAACAACTGAGCTGAATTAGGTTCTATTTTAAAATGGTCTGCCACTGACAGCCTCAGTTCTACAAGCAGTTGAAAATGGCTGGCAAACCTTTAGACAAACAGCATGCAAAACATCACACAAAGCCCAGGGAAGAAATGGCTTTAGATGTAGGGATTATAAAAGAGTGAATACAATTTTAAGATAAAATACAAGTGATTAAGTTAATGATGGATAATTTCACCAGTTTGAAAACTATAATTAATAGGAATTAATTGTATATTTAGACATTTAGCATACCTCCACTAAAAACACTACATCAAACATAATGATATTGGAAGCCTATATAATGAAGAAATGATCCAGATGTTCATAAAAGCTTATAAAGCTTTAGAAAAAAAGGGGCTGCATGAAGAAGTTCTAATGATAAAAAGATGCCACTTGCTGTTCTGCTCTTCTTTTAAATACATCCTTTCTGAAATAATGATTATCATTTGCACTTTCATCTTAAGTGAAATAGCATATGGCTTTGGCTGATTAAAGCCCCCTCCTGGTATTAATCAGCATCTTAGTATCATGTTTCTAATGGAGGCAGCAGTTGCCCTGCTGATATTGTAAGCTTTTTAACAACATCTAAAGTCTGCAGATCACTGCTGCTGGCAAGAAATAGCTTTGAGCCTCCTATGTACAAGAGCACTGCAAAGATGTCACTTACAGGTGCAATTTATATGAGCTCCTACAACACATAGTATTTTAAGCATTTGCTGAAACTTGAAGTTTAATAATTACCTTTAATAAGTAGTTACCAGTTTTTAAAAGAAAATCAGAGAACTTTTGGGCCTGGTAACATTTTGCATAGAGACATCTTGGAACCAGGAATCACATGCTGCAGGGAAGGGTTTGTGTGTTTTTGAGCTTCTATAAACCATAAAGTCTGTTTGTGTGGCTGCTGCTCTGGGCTGAGCCCTGCCCAGCAGTGATGCTCACGAGCTGACCTGACAGCTGTGGCACAGCCCATGCAGAAATGGCCACCCCAAGGGCCATTGGGCTGTAGATGTGTCAGCTCATCAGGGAAATCCCAAGGGAGATCTGCAGGCAGAGCTGGGGGAGCGCAGTAGCTCACACAGCCACCCTGGTGTGGTTCCTCACCTCTGGAAGCCGCTGCTCCTACAACAGCAGGCTGGGGGAGCACAGAGAGTCTCAGCTGTGGGATTTGAGGGAGATGGCACTTTTCTCTAACACAGAAACGTGTGGAGATGGGGACAGGGTTTGTTCTGTTTTGTCAGGGGCTGTGGTGGTCCCAGCTGGGCTGTAAGGCAGGAGTGCAGCCCGGAGAGCAGTGCACTCTCTGCCATGCTTCCTGCCCCTGCCTGGTTTCTCTGGAGGCTTCTTCTCACTGTGCCACTGGGATTTAAACATGCTCAGTGGTACCACTGAGATTTAACTATGTCCTCCCATGTAGATCCCAATTTTTTTTTTTCTGCTGGATGGCAAACCAAAGAAATGAGCACAAAACAGGGAGAAAAGTGCTGTTAGCACAAGGGGTTTAATAACTGTTATTGTACAGAGCTTGTCAAGGGAGGAATGTCCTGGTAAGGCTGACAGGCCAGGCAGATCTCCAGCATCACTTTTGCTAAGCATGAGGCAGCTCTCAAGAGTTGCTGTCTTGTGTATTTTAGTGATAATAGCCTACCCATATGGACACTTTCCCAGAGCTGGTATTCCTGCTTTAGCGCCTGGGAATGCTGTTGGACACTGATTCCATTTGCTCTTTGATGTAGCTACCCTAGGGCATTGTAGATGCACAAAATCCTACAGCCCTCCACCCCTTTTTTGTGGATTGCTGCATTAGAAAAGTCGAGCATGCAATGCTAAATTCTGTCGTACAAATAAATTTTAGCAAGGCAATATTATCATAACTCCATTGTTGTCACTTTCTCCTTCATAAGCTCCCATCTTTCTTTCCTCATCATGGTAAGATGTTAATCTAACAACTTCTTATATGCCTGGACAAATAGTCCCTGCTTTACTAAACTAGTGCTTTGTCCATGTCTTTTGAAGCTCTCTGGCTATCACCATTCACCACGTTCCTGACTATTATCTATCATCACTCACAGGAGACTTGGATGTTTTGACTTGTGTTCCATTTATCTTACACATTTTTCTGGTAGCACATTCCAAAGGCCATGCTTGTCTGCTGCTTCTATTCCACGGGTTAATTTGAATTTTGAATCTTTGACAGGTGTGTTCAAAGTAGAGTTTTTTTCAATTCTAAATAAATTAATTAAAAACAGAGTATTTTCTTGCTTACATTCTTGATTTTTGAAGTAATCTCTCTGATTTTTAATGTATCATTTTCCTAAACTCATTTTGTTTTACAATCAACTTTTATTAGAAACTGGTCTCTAGGATCTATTTATTTTTTGCATCCCTGAGTGTGTTTTCTTGAATGAGAATATTTTTACATCTTTATAAATATTTGCCTTGTTGATAATCATTGACCATCTAAATACTTCAAACTATTTAGAATGCTAGGGCATATGAAGCATGCCTTGAATACATAAGGCAAATTGGGAAAACAATTTAATCTCTTTTTCTAAGTCAGAATTGGTGGTGTGAGGGCCAGTTTACTCCCCAAAGAGCTCCTTTTTTTTTTTTTTTTTTGGTTTTATGACTTTTTATTTAGTTATTTGCCATCTGTAACTTGTTTCTGTCCTATTTCTTTATTGGCTATTGATGAGGTCAAGATGGTGATTTGGCAGTGGCTGCTGACCACCTGTTCCTCAGCACTTTTGCCCACCTGGCTGCCACCCCCTCCCTCTGCAGGAGCAGAGCCTGCCCCTGGCCGGGGGCTCAGTTGTAATCCATTTCCTTACAAGCCACAAGGAAGCCCCTTCTGCCACGGCTCCATCGCTGCCAGCAGCTGGCCTGAGATCCCCCCTGGCACGAGGATGTTCCAAAACAACCGCTCTCAAAGGCAGCGCAAATTTCCGTCAGCCTTCCCGTAAGTGACAGGAGAATCGACTTCCTGCTTTAAAAGAACCACTGACATTGTGTTCCACTTAGCAACCAACCACACATGCCTCTTTGCAAAATTTCCCCTTTGATCACTGCAGTTGCCTTCATTTTTCTTCCCCACTAATTTGGCATTGCTGGGTTAAAAGAGGAGAAGAAGGAGTTGCCACTGGCTGTGCCTCTCAGGATGTGAGCAGCAGCTACTGCCCCAAGGAGGGGGATCTGTGTCTGAGAAATGGAAAACCAGGACCACATTTCTCCCAGCTTTCTGCAAGAGAACCTTAGTGGCACCACCACTGAGTTTCTAGCAGCTGTGTGCATTTTGTACTGGTGGAAATTACAGTTTGGGCACAGAAAATACAATTGTCTCGTAATTTCCTTTCTCTCCCCCCTTTTAATGAGAAAGTACTATTAGTGATTTTACAGTGACATCTACAAACTTACGTACAAAGCATCACCACACTGCAATTCAGCAGCTGAATTCCACACAGAGCTGCTTCTACTGAGGGAGCAGAGCTGAAACCCAAGCTTCATGCAGGTTTTTGTCCAAGTACTTCGTAGTTCCTTTCTGAATACTTCTCACTCCAGTCTTAATATTTGTCTGATATCAGGAATAAACTTGAGGGAATAAACATGCCTAATAGTAGAAGTGCTTGCAGAGAGCTTCAGCTTTGGGCAGTGCTGGTTTCCTTGGGGGCTGTTTACCACCTGAACCTCTGGACGTGTCAGCTGAAGCCCCTAGGATCAAAAAGGGCAGAAAGACTGCACATTTTCAGTAATGAAATGGAAGGGCTTTGCTTTAAACTGCATTTGCCTGTGGTAATGTCTGCTTCTCACATTTTTTTGGATTTCTCATAATTTCTTCAGATTCATAAATGTTTGACTAATAATGTACACAATGGTCCTGTCAGTCTTAGTTCAGAGCCTGCATAGCTATAAATTGCATGACTTGACAATTATCATGCAATTTGGGGGTTGTGGGAGCTGTAAACATTATAATAATCTGATTTAAATACTCAGTGCTCCAACAAATTAGGCATGATTACAGTGAGTTGAGTTCTCCCTTGAATGCAAATGCAGCTTCATCCAACTCCAACAGCAATTCCATAAAAGTACACAGAGAGAGCATGTGGCTCATAAAGTGTTTTTAAAAAGGAAAATGTTGTATATATTAATGAACACAAAATAAAACCTAGGGGGAAATATAAATATACTTTGTGATGCTTATCTCAAGGATAATTGTTTAGATTTTTACATCTGGAACAGCTAGCATTTCAAAAGCTAAATATTTGATTTATACAGATTATTTTATTTATATTAGGCATTCTCCACGTGTCTGAAAGTTATCCCTTTGCTCTGGACGTGCATCACTTGCACCCTTATCTCGGCCACTGCAGCTGCAGTGCCACACAGACTGCACATGGCTCCTGTGCAGGCAGGAGCTCGGTGTGTCCCCCTTGTCCATCACCCAGGCTCCTGCAGTGTGCAGCAGCTCCAACTGCAGCTTGCTAACCCCACACCTAGCTCAAAGTAAGAACATAAACCAGTTCATTTGCCAAAAGATGCCGTTTCTAAGACAAGAAAAAGCAGATGGAAGGGGAAAGGCAGGGAATAAAGAGGAGGAATGACAGTATTGATCTGTGCAACTGTGCACACCACTGCGTGCTGTGTTCAGCTGTCTCCTTCCCAGTGTGTGAGGGCTGTGGAGAGGAACCTTCACACAGGCTGGCTTCATTTTACACTGGGAGAGTTGGCTCAAAACTGAAGGCATGTGAAGGACAAAATTGCCACTTGGTCTTCAGAGGTAAAAGTGCCTGTGTGTAGCTAGGAGTGCCTGTCTAGAGATGAGGGAGAAGCACCGATGGAGTTTTAAACATCCGAGTGCTACCCTCTCAGCTTTTTAATTGTTGTGTGTTGGAATCCTACAGGGGAACGCAGAGCACATCCCGAAGCAGTGATGCACCACGGGCTGCTCATGAAATGCCAGGAAGAGCTCTGTGCTGTGGCTGACAGCTGAACCCCTGGAGGACAAGAACGGGGTACCTTGTCATCCTGGCAGAGAAGGGCCATCACCATGAGCATTACAAAAGTACAGCTGAGAGGGGGAAAGCCCAGGGTACTACAGCAGATGGTAGAGAGCTGCCACTGGAAATCAGAATAGTTCCAAAGACACCCATTTCCTGCCCTCTCTGTGCATACACAGCCTTGTGGCTTTCCTCCCTTGCCCTGTCTCCTTTGGAATTCCCTGGCTGGATGGACAGGCCATGGGCTGTCCCTCTGCAGCTGCTGCTGCAGGTCTCAGAGCACTGCTGGGGGACACTGGTGGCCCGTGCTGGCCAGCCCAGCGTGGTGGGTTCCAGAGCAGCACAGGCAGCCCTGCAGCCCCAGAGCTGGCCCATCACAGCCTGCCAGCTGCCATGCCAGCGGGCCACAGCCTCTAAAATGAGTGAAGCATCAGCCCCTTGCATATCTGCTATAAGCAGGAACATTTGCAGTGATCAGTCAGCAGTTTATTGGCTAAGATCAACAACTGAGATAACTACAAATAAGTGGCTTTGCAGCCTTTTTCTTCTAGCATGTCTTTTGCAATCAGTATGAATTATTACAGTGGGTTTCAAGACGTACAAAGAAAGTTCAGCTAACAAGCAAATAGATATAAAAGGAAAGGATAAAGGGAAAGCCAATGTTAATGGCTTTTCCTTACCAAAGACAGCTGGAGTTCATAACTGTATTACTATTAGTCTGCACAGTGTCATTGTCAGTCTGAAGACAAAAAAAATCAATGTGCTGTTTTCTTTTTTCTTTGAGAAGAGAAGAATGCAAGAACCAGATTAGG
Organism: Parus major; assembly: GCF_001522545.3. Classification (NCBI taxonomy): domain Eukaryota; kingdom Metazoa; phylum Chordata; class Aves; order Passeriformes; family Paridae; genus Parus; species Parus major. The sequence goes on along the minus strand of NC_031780.1, from coordinate 11,933,015 downwards.
ATAGATGAGTTCAAATATCTGGTCTGATGGCAAATTACACTGGGATCAGAGAAATGAAAATGCTGTATGCACTCTAATCAGAAATTCCACATTTACTAGAACTCCTGTAGTGCTGTTGTTCTCTTCTGGGTTCTGTGGTCCTCAGTGCTGTCCTTACTGTCCATTTCTCTCAGGACAGGGTTTCAAAAGTGAAATCTCATGGGGAGATTGGCCCCATTTTAGCCAGGATATTTTGTGCCGTAACTGGAACTGCTTTCATTATTTAGAGGCAGTGTTCAGATAGTCTTTAAGAAAAAACCCAGTACTAAACTAGTTCTTGCCCATGACCAACATCCCAACACAACCCAAGGGGGAACTCAGCTGGTGACAGTATGTATCAGAGAATGGTGAAAAAAACCAAATTCTCAGTGATGACCTATTAAAAACATTTTTTTTCCCTACAAGTAGGGACTTTTTGACCAGATTAGAGCATGGATAATGTTGCTGTTAACTCCCCCCCCTCCCTGACCCAGCCATTTCTTGCTTCTCTTGCTGCCCAAAAGAGCTACAGAGCATTGTCATATCCCACTGAAGAGCTGATGTACATGGTCTCTAAAAGCACCATTCCAATAGTTCCTGAAATCCAGCATTTACAACTCTTGCAAGTCAAATAGAATCCTCACAGCATTTTATTTTTAAAGCTTTGGTTCCTCAACTAAATGCTCAGGTGAAAATCTTAGCTTTCCTAAAGTAAACACTTTATTTTATGTAGATGGATATAGAGAAAAAGACTATATAAAATTTTATTGGATCAGGAAGTATCAGGCTCAGAAGAAACTGAAATCTATTATATTTTTTAGAACACTCCTGAAATGACCTAACAGCATTTAATTCTTGGTTTTGCATACTGAAAGTAGAGAAACTGAAAATTATTTCTTTGTACACTATTACATGAGATAGCTCTGTTTGAATCCACTTTAATTAAATGATTTGATGAGCCAGAACTGCAAAAAGATAAATTGTTTTATTGTTTGATAAATAAATTATGAGATGGAAATATAAGATATTCCTTCTCTAAGAGTTAGTTAAGAAATACCTGATTGCATGCAATTTAGAAAGTGGATAATTTAATTTTTTATTAATGCACATACTTCTTGTCCTAACATATCTCCAAAGGAGAAGAGGGGAAAAAAAAAAAAGGTGACTTTTCAGTATTTTTCCCACATTTAAGAAAAAAGCCTAGAATCTCTTGACAACGTAGTGACTGGCCCTAGAGGGGAAAGAAATGGCATGTTCTGGGAAGGCCTTAGAAGAATCCTTCCCACTACAGACTGCGACTCCTTGGGCTTGTCTGGCCCTTCCCGGAGTTTGCTTAGCACAGTCTTGGGACTGGTCCTCACTTTTGGATGATGCATCCTTGGTCTTGGCCCTCAAGCTGTGCTGTGCTGCTGTCTGGTCCTGAGACTCTGAATTTCCCAACCTCATCAACTGCACTGATCTTATTGTATGTGCTTTTCCAGTTCTATTTGTGGATCCAAATTAAAAAAAGAAAGAAAACTTCTAAAAGGCTTCTAAAGGCTTCTAAAACACCTACTGCCACCTAGTGTCACACCGAACCCAGACAATCCCACACGGCAGCTCCAAGCCTTCCCACTGGAAAAACCCTCCGCAGTAAATCCAATTTCCATTGATTTCAATTGGCACTGACTTCCTCAGACATTAATGTTACAGCTTGCATAGCAAAACCTGTGTGTTTTCCACCGCTGTATCCGGGGAAATTGTTACACATAGGAGATTGGAGAATTTGTGTGTGTGCCTTGATGTGATGACAGAGAGTTTAATTCCATCCTGCAGAGGTGGACATGACTTGGCAGCCTGTGGCAGTGGTGCTGCAGGTGAAGAAATGTGTCTACCTGCTCTTTTACCAGTTTCAGAAAGCTGCCTCTCAGCAACATAAAACCTTTTTAAATGTGTTTGCCATACTGTGTTAAATACCACCATTCATTTTAGCATATTTTAAAGCAGTAAGTATTTTACACCTGATTTTCTTATGGTGGAAAATCCTTAAAGTAAAGCTTAACACAAGGAATTTGTGATGCAGCATTCTTTTCAGAATGATACAACTCCTAATGATCCTTCACATTGAATAAAATCTATTATGAGGCAAGGCACACCAGAAAATATTAATTACACTTCTTGGTGCTTGTGGCAATAATTTTGATTGAAATGAATTGCATCATTTATTAATATGAGGCTTGATACACTGTGTGGTGTTAAATATCCTTTCTACAAGACAAAAGCTCAGTCAGAACAGTATTATCACCATTCACCTCTTAAGGCTGGATGCTGAAAGCAAAGTAAGATTATCTCTGTCTGGTCTGAGGTTTTATTAGCAATGGAATCCACAGAGATTCCTGCAAGTACTTTAGGCTCAACTAGTGCCTGTTCTCTGAGGTCCTCAGTGGTCTCAGAAATTAAGTAATCCTCCTAATATTTCTCTGTTAACTTGGTGTATATTATAGAATTTATTTTGTATACTCTTGAACAAGGTGGAAAACCTGGCACTGACAGCACGTGCATGTGTGACCATGGGGACAGCTCTTTGAAACAGGTACTTTGTTGCTGTGTTAGCTGTAGAGTGAGCCCCAGAGTCCAGAAGTCTTCTCTGTGTGCCTGTTCTTGGATCAGCACTCCTCCCCAATTACTGTAGGATTTAGGAAATGAAAGGAAATGGGGCTCTAATAGTCATGACTGTGAAAATAGCAGGAGTTGTCAAGAACCATGAGTGAACACTCCTCAGAGGACTGCACAGTAATGGCCAGCATGACACAGGCACATTCTAGAGCAGCTTATGACCTCTCCATTCATGAAAAGGTAAAGTGACTAAAGCAGATGAAGTTAAGGAATGTTTGAATATCATCATCTTTGATCATCAGCAGATCTGGGAAAGTTTAGAACTGCAAACTGAGATTATTTTCTTGCAAAGGGCATGAAAACTGGAGAGCTCCTGATGCAGTAAAAGGCTGTGCAGCCCTTGGGTTTTCAGCACATGAAATTCAGTGCATACTCAGTCTTTGCTGGATTGGCACAATGGCACTGAGAGGTTAAAGGACTATTCACAAACTCTTCCTTCTTCAATCCTTTGAAAAAGTGAAATATATTTTCTCTTGCACAACATTTTGATTGATACTCCACATAATGTCCTGCAAAATCTTGCTGGTATTGCTCACTAGGCTGTCATAATCTGACCCTCTGTATTAGTCTTACACAGACATTAACAAGACTTCTGCAGCTGGAAGAGACAGGTGCATTTGAGGTTAATGCTGAATTTATTGCCTCATTGTCTTTCCAAGTCTACCAGTAGGAAAAGAGCAGTAAAGATGTATCTATTCTGTTTTTCTTCACTAAAAATAACTCTCAGTTTTAAACAATTTTTTTTTCCATCCTGAGGGTACAATGTGAGACAGTCTTGAAATATTTCAGAACTTACTGAACAAATATGTCCTTACTCTACCCTTCAAAACATCCACAAATGTTTTAACCCCCTGTGTTTTTCTTGACATATCTTGGCCTACTCACATACAGAAACAGGAGGTTTAACAAATTATCTTTATTTCTGTGAACTCCATTGTAAACAAGGCAATCACAGTGTTGGTGATTCAGATTATCCTGATTTCTGGATACAGCCTAGCACCACATTACACACAAAAAGAGAATGTCTGCAAATCTGTATGGATAGATCCAAATTTTTCAGCTGCAGGTGATACTAAGCTTTGAAAGAGAATAAAAATCTGTGTACACAGGTAGAGCTAATCACAGTGTCTGTAAGGCATTTCCTGGCAGCCTGCCAAACAAAAATACAATTATGGGATAAGTATTTTCTGCTAAGATGAAAAGTTAAAACCAGCCTGAAAACTTGCTTATAAAATCGAATGGCTGTCTTGCCTGTTGTGTGGAATAAAGTGCATTAGTATTAGTTTTCTTTTGCTCCACTATTAGTATATTGCACATGATGCTTGAACAGATGTCAAAGAGTCATCAGTCATAACACTTTACACCTTGTATGTGTTGCTGAAAATTTCTGAGTTTAAATTTTCAGTAAGCCTGAGGAATCAAAACTGGGTATGCCACAAAAGTCATGAGGCTTTGTATCAGGAGATCTAGAAGAGCATTGTTGGGCTCCCCATGAGTTTTTTCTGGAGTTTATGTTCTGCCTAGCAAGGAGGAGGAATTTAAATGAACCCTTTCCCTTTTTCCTTTATTTTTTTTTTCTTTTTATTGAAAGCTGAGACAAATAAGCAAAAAACTGAAGCTTTAAATAACTAAAATGTAATAGGATAAGTACTGGACTGTGTGGACATGACAGCACTAAGTCAAACAGGCTTGCTATTGTTTTGTACAGACATCTCCCTATTTTTTTAATTTTTTTTTTAAATAAGGGCCAGACTGTGTTTTGCACATCCAAACCCATATTGAATAGTGGGGAAAGATCCATCAAATCATTTCCATTCTTTCCTGTAGTCAGAGTTACAAAGGGAAACCAAAAGATGTTATAGGAGTGTCAAGTGGTTTTGCTTGTTTTGCAGTGTTGTGGTCGTTGACAGTCCATGGTCAAAGAGAGGTACAGAGGAGCCCTTAGCGTGCCTGCTGTAGTTTAGTCTCTTTCCCTGATTTCAGAGTGCATTTTTACTTCAAAACAAGAATTTAAAAGCCTCAAAACAGCTAAGATGTTTTTTGGAGAGCAGTCCTAAGTGTCTAACTCCTAGCTTGGACATGGGTATGCCCAGTGCTGGCTGTGCCTGGTGAACATGAGCTGTGGGAGAAGGAATCATCCAAGCACCTGGGAGAGTCCAGTTCTGACAATGTTTGGGGATAGCAATTTCCCATTTTGATTTGTGCTTGAGTTTTTAATTAATCGGTATTAATTATGACTTGGACAATTCAGCTCTGCACAGGAGCAATCTTAAAAAAATGTCCTCTTTTTAGAGTCTATGTACTCATATTTTGACCTGGCAAAGAGAAAAGGCAGAATAAGCAATATTTCTACTTTTTTAGCACGTGTGCTCAGATTTTCAGCTTAAATCATACTTGCAACATTCAGCTGCAGTGTATCTGTTTGGTTAACTTGAGCAGAAGCCTCAGAGCTCTTGCTTTATAGACTCTGGACAGACCATTAAAAATAAATGGTGTGTCCTTGAAATCATTTATAATCTATATAGACTAACAGAGAGCAGAAGAATAATGTCTTACATATAACTGTTTTAACCTTTACTTTGTGATTTTAAAAATGGTCTTCATGGTACCTACAGAGAGGCAGTAACTGATGACCTCTCACTCTCCCATGTAGTGTGCTAGTGGAGACAGGTAATGCTTTCTGGCTGGGTGGCTCAAACAAGATGCTTTAGAGACCTTCCAAAAGGCTGGTGAAAGAAATGTGAATCTTTATGGCCCTGGATTTTGGTATACAAAGGAACTGTTCTCCTAAAATTCCATGGCACCTTTTGTAATCTTGTCTTGGACATGCATGTGAGCACTGAAAGCTGGTGGAGGTCTTTTGGCATGGTCCCTCTCTGAGTGGTTTCCTGTGCTTATTCTGACTCCCTGCCCCTGGTACCTGCCTTCATGCTGGCTTATTTTTCAAATGCCTCTTAAACATATTCACTCTTCTTCTTTTTAAGTTTTTTTTAAAATTTTTTTACTTGTAGAAGTTCAATGATAAATTATCTCACAGAGGTTGCTCCTCTCATTATTTTTATTGATTTATGTCGATTCATAGCAGAAGTTATTCATGGCAACAGTATTCTAGATTGATTCAACAGAAGGCTATCAAATACACTCTAATGAAAAAGCTAGCCTGACATTTCATCACTTAAACTTGCATTTAACTCTTAGGCATGAGCAGTCCCACAGGCTGTCCACTGGAGGAACTTGTGTTATCTGAGTTGAAAGCACTGGAGGTTAAAATACTGTACAAACTAAGCAATGTATTAAAGACAGAAATAGGAAGAGAAGGCTATAGGAGCCTTGTTCCAGAGATGTATTTTTTAGTTAACAGAGAATTATTGTGTTCCAGGCATTTTTAGCCTGGAGTGAAATTAAAGGATTATCAATGGGGATTGGAACTAGATGACTTTTGAGGCCACTTCCAACCCAAACTATTCTGTGATTCTATGATGGAAACATTAACAGGGAGGAATCCAGGCCAAATTAAAGTCGATGGGAATTTTTACATTCATCAAGATGGCCAGGATTGCACACATAATCTAAATGCAGATGCCTGGAAGAGCATGGGAAGCAGACACAAGTTCAGCAATGACACAGGCCAGACACAATGATTGCTGTGATGTCCCCTTCCAGTGAGCTGCCTAGCAGCAGTGAAACCCTGATAAAAAACATCTTTCAGAAAGTGCTTTCTGCAGCACCTTTTCTGTACTTGTGTATAAGTCAATATGCTGTTTAGAAAGGAAGGCTAAAGAAAAGTGCCTTGGTCTTGCTATTGCAGTGATAGTGACTCCTGACAATGCTGTAGAAATTGAAGAAATTGAAGCTGAAATACTTGAAGTTAGCTGGAGGATAAAGGGTTCTGTGGAGACTCTTGTGCAGTTCATAATCAGTGCTGACAAACCATGGAAAAAGACATTTTGGCTAAATGTATGTGTAAATGTACTAGTGTACAGTATAAAAATTGTACACTAATATTAGTTATTTCCACCTTTCTAAAATAGATAAGGTTGGGGGACTAATCTAAGGACCAAGGGGGAGGGAAAATGGTTTCATATTATCTTGTAGATCTTCCCCAAGTTGCATAGACATTTGGGAGAAAACTGCTATCTCTAAAGGCAGATTTTTCAGAGCTCAAAAGCTGACATGGTATTTCTGTTCATAGATAGGAGTATGAGTTTCAGTGCGAAACAAAGCTCAGAAATGGATCTTCTATGATTACGATATGCATAAATTTCTTCTAACATCTCATAAGGAATAATAGTATTGATGAAAGTAGATGCCTGATTCTGAAGGATTAACAAAAATCCTGTTCTTGCAGGTTTTAGATTTTATAGATTTATATTGATATTTTCTCCTCTCAGTTATAGAACATCCTGCTTTTTTAATTATACTAATAGATGTTTTGGGCTAGCACCTGTTGTTCCAGTGTCTCACTTCCGCCTGATCAAGTGTTTCATTCAGTGAGAGAAGAGCTGAATACAATTTAATCAGTGGCCCTGTCAACCTGCACCAGCTGATGATTTGCCTGAAAACAGGTGAGGTCCTCATTGTCCCATTTGCTGTATCTATCCCTAGAAAGGGCTGCTTTTTGGGAAGTGTCTTTGAGAGCCTTTGTCAGCAGGGTAAAGGGTGAGTGCTCTTTCTAATTTAAAGATTATTTTAGTTTTATGGTATAAAGCAAGCTGCTAAAATGTATTCTCTAGGGACCTGGGTCAAGAACAGGTCAATGAAGAAATCATGCAAGTGTATGTCAGATCCTCTCTCTTTCTACTTTCCCTAAACAAGGCTATTGTACAAGTTTTCTACATTAACTTTACCCTTGTTCATCCTCTTTTTAATATTTTACTAGCATATTTTGTTCCTGAATACTTTTCCACACTGCTACTAGGTGCCAAGTGATGGCAGGGGTGGGAATTGCCATGCAAAACTTCTGGTACACAACTATGACAATAAATAGGTTTACCAGGTAACTCCAACCTCTAATGCTGCTGGAAACATGAGAGTTCTGCTTCTCTGTGGAATGCAGAAGGCTCACTTACAAGAGCACATTTTTGAGCCCACAAGTCTGAGTGGGTTTGAAACGTGTGCAGCTGACCCCTCTCGGTCCTGATGAAAACACGTGTCTGGCAGCACTGGAATTCCTGCTATAAAATAACCCTGCTCTTTGAGGATTGTTGACTCTAATGTTTCCCTGGACCCCTTTTTTCTTTCCTGATTTTTTTGTTACTTTTTTGTAACCACAAGAGCCAGTGACAGACATGTGTTCCACCTCTGTTTTACTTCCTGCTTCTTTTTTTTTGATCATTTTGAATGCTTAGTTTAAGGTATCTCATACAGCTCAGCAAATGACCTATTTTTAATGACTCATTTTAGTTTTGGCATCATCCTCCTTACCAGCAGACCATCCGATCCCTCAGAATTGCCTATTTCATAAACTTTGCCTTCTACACTTATTTAGCTCAAAGTAAATGTAAATTATTTTTACAAAAAACATTTGTATTGTTGAAGATGTCCTTTTACCACCTAGAAAAATATTCAGCTTCACCTGTAAGTTATTAACTTTCTCACTTAGCTTCTGGTGCATTCATTTTTCATGGTTCAAAAGACTTGTCGTTCTGCCTGCAAGCTTGAAGCATTATCCCATTATCACTAGGGATCAATATGTAATTTTACCTCCAAAAATACTTTTCAGAGATCTGTTTTTCCCATGGCTACTCCTGTGTATGCTCTTAATTATAGTCATGACTAATTCTAACAAGTTGGACAATATTAATTCCGTATTGCTATGAAATATCTTTCCCAGCTGATTTAGAAAATTGGGTCTCTTTAACTATAGCTGTTCAGGTGAAGCATTTAAATGGCACACAGCTGTAGTTGTATGAAATTACAAAGTCTCAGGTTTAAGCTGTTAGTACACATTACTGGAGACAGCTTGGGATAGCCATGTAAAAAACCTGAAGGCACTCTACTTTATAATATCAAATTTGTATGATTCCTTCTCTAGTTCTTGTCAGATCTTTACTTGAAATTCTAGAAAAAGATGAATAACTCGTTTGAATCTGCCTGCTATTTGGCGTGCCTGAAGCTGCAGCTCTGGACTGAAATTTAGGAATTTCTGGCCAGAAATTCAGATTTTAAAACTGCAAATGTCGAGGCTGGATCTAGGTCCTAAATAACAACAAAATCTACGTGTTGTTAGATTTGAAAGCCTGGCTTATGTTTGGCTACTCCTTGGGATCCTGCATTTAGATAAAATCTGTCCTGTAAATAATCATATTTCTGATGACATTCCTGAGGGAGACAAACAATATTTTTTCAGTACTCAGCAGGTTGAAATAAAACAAGCCTTAGCTCTTTTCCAGTCAGGAAGAGGTAGGTGTGACAGAGACATGTAATGCTATTTCATGGCCCTTGACAGGCTGCTCCTCGGGAAAGAGCAGCAAGGCCTTTGCTTGTCTGCTCCAAGGAGCTGCTTCCCTCCATGGGCACAAGTCAAGGGCTGTCATCTCACTCCTCTTTTCCACCACTGTCAAACAGAATTGCCTCAACCACCTGAGCTAACAGCCCAGCCAGGGGTCCTGCAGCCACACAGCCCCCACCACCAGCTGCTGCTGACAGGCTGCTTCATCTCCCCAAAATCGGCTTTAATTGAATTTCTAGCCACCTGAAAAGTCACAGCTATGAGCACCCCAAAGAGCATGGTAAAATGGCAAACATTTTACAGTCCTGCGGTCTGAAATAACTGGAAAAAAATAAAGTTGTTACTTAGCTTTTTATCTCTGTGTGTATTTTCTTATTATTTAATTTACTCTGTTCATCTTCTGCTTATACTGTACAGTGGCATAACAAAACCAGTTTTTCTATCTTTAAACCCTTAAGGAAGAAAGTATGAAGATATGATTGTTACAATAGATTTTTCAGGCTTCTTTTTTACGGGTGTGAGAAGAATTCTTTGTGACAGCAGATTTAGGGAAGAGAAAAGAGGCAGGAAAAGGGATAAGTGCTGATGAGATTGATTGTTGCTACTGAACAGTAAAAAACTGGGCTTGGGGATGGGAGAGAGAAGCCGTGTTCTGGACAAACCTTGAATATTGCTCTGCTTGAAAGCAGAAAACATAAATTAATCCTGGGTTTGGTTTTAGATTTGTGGCTTGTAAAGAATAAATGTAAAATTTTATGTTTTTTCCTTTCCATACATGACAAGCTGAAGCTTAAGTATTCCCTCTTATGCCTTTAAATAATTCAGGCTTGTCTCTGGGGGGAATATAGCAGATGTGCTACGGTCCCTGTGCTCACCATGGCGATGTTCTCCAGAGTGTTGTGAGCTGACAGGGATGCAGTGCCCATCTCTGCCGTGCTACCAGAGCTGTTCATCTGTGAGGATGAGCACTGGGGCTGCTGTGCCTCTGCTGCTGCTCTGGGGCCCGCAGACAGCTCACCCACACAGGTGCTGTGTGTGCAGCAGTGATGCACAGACACATCGTGGCCTCTGTGCCAGCAAATCCCTCCCCAGGGGACATTTTATATCTTTCACTGGCTGCATCAATTGCACTCTGAGCTTTTTATGACATTTTCATGTCTGCCTTCTCTTCCGCCTTCTTTGCTCTGTGCCCCATTTTTCACGAGAGCAAATTCCTCCCCTCGCTCTCCTGATCCTTGAAAAAAAAAAAAAAATCATTTTTATATAATTTGCTTCTTATATTTTCTCTTCAGTACCTGCGGCAGCTGCTTTGCAGGTCCCCTGCTGTGCAAATCGCCCTTCACAGAGCAAGATCTTCCTGTCAGTGACTGACAAGAGGTGCCAGGAGCAGGCTACCAGACTTTTGAAACCTGTGAGTTGGCAAATCAGCAGGTACCCGTGTGCAGTTCTGGATACGCCCCTAGCATTAGTTCCTAACTCATATCAAAGAGTTTTTAGGATGATATGGCCCACAGGCAGAGATTCAGGTTAAAAGGAACACAGTGCCTGGCTGCATCTATCGTCTAGGTTTTTTTTGTTTTAAATATAATGACACCAGCGATTTGTTCTTGGGGAGGATTTTGACTTGTGTTTTGTTGCTGCTTTTTTTGTTTGTTTGTTGTGAGGTATTTTTTTGTTTTTATTTTATAGGAGCTGTGTTTACAACAACTTAAACAAGGAGAAAATATTCTTAGTACTAAACAGCTCTTGTTTTTCTTCTCCAAAGAAATAAAGATGCCTTTTATATTTTCTGAGACTGACAATGTTGAAGAGGCTAGGATACATGGTAAACTGAAGGAAAGAAGGAAGAGACCTGCTGTAACTACCATTTTCTTTAGGGGAAGATATGGGATTTTTTTTGAGTGGGACTGGGAGAGCCCCGGACAGCCCTCTCTCCTTGATGTACAGTTGAAGGCAAAGGGTCTGGAGGGGTTTGGAAACCTGGTTACTGAACCATCTTAAAGAGGTTTAAAATCAGTCCTAAGTGAAAGCACTTTGCAGAAGAAGGTGTAGCTTTCAGGCAAAACAACACTTGAATCAAATGCAGAATAAATAGCCTGAGTAAAGGACACAGAATTTGGTCCACTGTGATCATTTGATCTGAGTGGCTTAAGGCTTTGCATGCTTCATACTTGCAAACCAGCTGTGAAATGCAGGAAATACAAGTAGCTGTGGTCTGACATTTCCCCATCTGTTCCTAATATTTAATAATTTGCTCTCTTCTCTGAGCATATTAAGTTTATTTATAAATTTAAAAAATATGTTTTATTTTATATAATGAGCTTAAAGCTATAATGGCCTTTTTGCTCCAAAGTGCTCAAAGCACCCTCCTTTGCCAGAGGGAGGGTATTAGTTTTTCTGGAGGAATTTGTGCATAAGGTACAGATGGACAAGACATGGTTTTAGCACACCAGGCTTTTGCCTTGCTGTTCTGTGTGTGTTTCTATTCTCTAGAGCTTCTGTGCACTGAATGTTTTGAAAGGCCTAAATTCTTTTTCACTTTGCTCTGAGGATGATGGAGAGTGAGAAGTAAACTCTCACAGAGGAGATCAGTGCTTTATCAGCCATAGAAAAACCCCTTCTCTTTGAAAAGCTTGCTAAGAATTATCCTCACCATCAGTAGGAATTTTGCTGTTGAGCTGAACAGTGCTAAACACAACTAAACCAAACTTCAGCTAACAGCAGCTTTTCAAATATTTTAGGAAAGTCTTGTTTACACATATGAGATTATAAATTATATGGAGAAAGAAAAGATACTGGATCTAAATGCCCATATACACAACATGAGCTCCAGATTTATGCTGATAGTTCCTCATTTTACCAAATGCTGGATCCATGCTCATTTTGGGAGTGGGAGGTGGTACTTCCAGACTGTATGCCCCAGAATGCTACACTAAAACTGACCTAAATAACTCTCTGGACTCTGTGCTACATATATTGGTTTCTACAGCAGTCTCAAGTCTTTTCATTCTGTAGCAATTATCATTTTGAGGATGTTTCAAACTGAAACCTAAGTATCTGAAATCAGAATATGCCACAAGCTGCTCCTGCACCTACTGATTTTTATGTATCAGTCCAGTGAAGTGAATGAAAATCTTTGTTTACACAAAGATTGAATCTGTTTAGGTTCCTGTAAATTTTGTGATTATTACATAAAACATATGCTAATAAATCTATAGAAAACATAAAATAATTAAAAATGTATGGATTTATCTTGCAACAGATGCCAAAAGAAATTTTCACCAAGTGTCATTTTCCAGGAATGGCATGCATCAGTGTGGAGACTGTGGCTAGTCATCATTTTTCACTGCTGATGGCAGGATTCCAACCAAAGGCACCTGTCCTTCCAGGTGACTTGGGTGGCCAAGTAGGGTTGGGACCAGAAAAAACAAGATCTTTTGTTATTTAACCATAAGAAAAGTAACAAATCAAGTAGCAGGGGTTCTGATCTGGGCCTGGTGATGAGGAGTGGTACTGTGGAAGCAGATCCTGTGGCACGTACGTGGGTGCTGTGGTGGGGAACTCTGAATGCACAATGGGAGCAGAAATGGCACTGGAGAGGGCATTCACCTCTGTGCCCAGCACTTCTGAGGGGGCACAAGACTGCAGCGTGCAGTTCTGGCATTAGATTTGGAAAATGATGCCAAAAACTGCTGAAATGTGGGTACTGAATAGCAAGGAAAGCCATACACAGGCTCAGTGGAGCTCTGGCCACAGGACCTGCGGCTGATCCCGAGTCCTCACCCAGCCTTTGTCCATGGGAGCTCCTCTGTCTGTCCAGGCAGCTCCAAAACAAAGAAATTCTCACTGCTCTTCATTCTGGGGAGAGCCTGAAGGGACAGGGACTGCATCTTCCAGGTTTTGCATTGTTGGTTTTCATGGTAATGGAGTATTTTTCCTTGTTTCCATGCAGTACTAGGAAAAACCATTTCTCCGCTTCATTACCTTGGGTCTCTCAAGGATAAAAACAAGTACAACTTAAGTGAAATTGAAGTGTTGAAGATGCTAAAAGCAGTATGAGTCTTCCAATTTGAATAATGTTGTTAAAAAATAATTACTGCTGAGGTTGTGGTATCTCCCAGCTATATCAGACACATCCCCAAACTCTACTGCACTGTGGTCTGTTAAACCCTTAAGTGCGTGTCTGTGTAAAGGCACTTGGGAACATTAATTCACAGTTACAGTTCATTCAAATGAATTTTTCTGAGGTTTCCTGTTTAGCAAAGCCTAAATTTATTACAAGAGGCCTGGCTAACAGCCCTGAAATGGAACTGATCACAAGAATATGCATTTCTAAGGCATTCCTTCTACAAGCCCTCACCACCAATATTTTCCCTTGAACTACCAGCCCCTATATCCTGAAACTAATGCAGGTAAATCCCCAGTCCTTTACACATATTGAAAAACCTACTAAGTGAAAGGAATACCAAAATAAATGATCAAATATAAAAAGTAACTTTGGCTGTTTTCCAGAAGTGATAGAACAAAATTTAAATCAATTTATTTCCCTGGACAAACTCTTATGCACATCTCTGCAGCAGTTCTTCAACATATTTCTCTAGGTTTCATATCATTTCAGGAATGTCTTTTTGGAATAGTTTTCACAGAAACCACTGAAGGAAGGAGGTATTACCTGAATGAATAATAAGCAAAATATGCTGAGCAGATGGTGCACACATCTAGGATCCAATTTCTCCTAGAATTGAAATGTGATAATTCATGCCTTTGCATTTTTTGTATGAGGATAACAAAAACATCCTTGGAAAACTGCCAGCTTTCCCTATAAGTTTTAAGCATTTTCCAAGCAAACCTTTAAGATTTTTTTGTTTTCCTTTGCCAAAAGAAAGTTGGTATTGTTCTTAGAGCTGTCGAAAATATTTTGATGTGGAGCTGCAGTACAATTTTCATTTATAAAATTTCATTTTCAAGTTGAAAATTCTTGTAGTTTGTAGGATATTTGGAAGTTTCCAGTCAGATTATTTTTGGAAGAAGAGTAACATGAAAGAGTAATGATTTTCTTGCAGAAAATGAATAGAGATTGAGATCCAGCTTTTGATTCACAGTACAGTTTTAAGAAAGCCATTCTGGATTTCTGCCTATATTGTGACAGTAACTGAGATGTGTATATTATGTTAAGTCCACTTTATTTTTTTGCTTAGGTGTTTTTTTTTTATTTCAATAACTGCCACCTTTTTTTTCTTCTGTGCACTTTATTCGTTAAATTTTATCTCTGTCAGTATTTCATTATTCTTTTAAATCCCTTCCTTCTTCCCTTGTAATTTTAAACCTTGTTAGATTCATTTAACTGCTTTCCTTCATTTTTCCCCTTGTCTTTATCCTTCTCCTTTCTTTCATTTCTTCTTCAATTTTTTTTTTTTTTATAAATTACTGTTTTAAAAATTCTGTTCTCTGTATGCTTTTCTTCCCCAGTGGAAGAGAAACTGAAGAGACTGCTGAGTGGGTTACACAGATATTTTGGGTGTGTGGCAGGGTTTTGGCTGTGGGGGTTCTCCAGCGGAGGCTTCTGTGAGAAGCTGCCAGAAGCTTCTCCCATGTGCAGAGAAGGTCCAAGAGAGATCCAGCACTGGCCAAGGCTGTGGGGAAACAGGTAGAGAATTCAGGAGTAAAGTGAAGCCTGAGAAGAAGGGAGGGTGGGGAAAAGATGTTTTAAGGTTTAGTCTTTATTTTGCACTATTAACAATATTTTTGTTATATTTCCTCCCCCCTGTCCAGCTGGGGATGGGGAGGGATAAACCATTCCAGCACCTTTCCCTTGGGGAAGAGAGTGCTGAGGGATGGGAACTGTAGTATCAAAATGCAGGCTGCAGTTCAGCCTGTGCCAAACTAAGGCACTATCTCAGATAACAGATATTGAGCATTTGGTTCTTTCTTTTTTCCAAATGATTTAATTTAATTGTGCACTTCACACAATTCCTGTGCTGCAGCCTGTAGCTAGCAGAAGGAGGGGCTGGAATTCGAGGAAAAGCCAACCTGTGGACAACAGGAGGGACTTGCCTGGCTGAGTGCTGGACAGGGCTCATGTTCATAGCTGGGTGTCTCAATGACCTCCTTTCTTCCTTCTGGGGGACACAATTCATATTGCTATTTCCTTTCCTCCCTGACACAGCTTTGACAATGAGTTTTGCTTTGTGTGGAAATTATCCATCCAAACTGTACCTCTTGAAATACTCTGGAAAGTTTGGACAAATAGACAATTTTTCACCTGGTATTTAGCTCCTTCTGAGACAGCCCTAAAACAGAATTAGTACTGTTCCCACAGTCATAAAGGTTGAAGAGAAGGCTTTTTTTTTCAATAGTCTAGAGCTTCCAGGTCGGTATTTTGAGGCTACAAACCTTAAAGTCAGCCCTGCCTCCTGCACAGGCAGACACACCTGTGGAATCTCTGAGACATGGCTCTGTTTTGTTGCAGGACTGGATGTTATAATCACCTTGTGCTGCTGAAATTCTTTGTGAGTTTCAATCTCTTCCAGCAAGTTGCTGTGAAATGCCCTTTTCAATACTTAACTTTGAAATTTGCAAAAATAGGCCAAAAATGTGTCCTGCTTTTTTAGTAAAATGCACGAAATGGACAGTTCACATGAGAAAAGCCATAAAAGAGCTTTTGTTTTAATACAAGAGGCAGTGTTTCTCTGCAGGTGTTTGCATGAGGGAAAGCTGCAGAGGTAGCATTTGTCAGCTTAAAGAATAAGCACAGAACTGTGTGTCTTCCCCCACTGATGGTTCTTCTAGTGAATATGGTGGCAAAGAAATTGAATTCAAACATCAGCTTATTCCCATGTTAATTATGGGAATTATTAACCCTGGCTCTCTCACAAGATAACAGTAATCCAAACAGAATCAAAAGGAACTTCTGCTGGGTTCTGGTGGTGAAGACAGTAATTGCACTATTGCAGAAGAATGCAGCCCTGAGAGCTGGTGGTGATTGTGGCTTTGGAGGTACAGCACAGACTGGGGCTGGTGTTTATGGGTGTTCAGCCCAGTGAAATGAATGGTGATAGAGGCTGCCTCAGGGTCTCTGTCTGTTTATGTAGCTCCACTCTCCCCTAAGCTGCTTCCCTGACTTAATCCCTCCCCTATCCAGCTTAGAAATGCATTTCTTTTCCTCATTTAAGATTCCATAGACCCTTCATATTTAGTATTAGTATAAAGAGAAACAGAGCCCCAGGAGAAAGATCAGAGTTTCTGTTCTGTTGAAGCATCAGAGTCATTCTTCCCTTAATGAAGAGAAACAGCAGGATAATAAAAAATCAATTACTTAAAAATAAATTGGGGTTTTATTTTCAGTTTAAAAAAGTCTTTCTTGAGTGAAACTTTAAGTTATAAACCCACATTGAGTCCAATTTAGTCTGATGCATTAAATAAGTCAAAGTTTAAAAAAAGAAACCAAATCCCAGAATGTGTCACTGGCAAGGTGCTCACACCAGGCCAATGAATCACTACTTGTTACCAGTGAAAAGAACACAGTTCTCCTATGTTCCATTTACTCAATTCCATTCAGTGATTAAAGTCAATATGCAGAACATTGAGAGATATTTTCATTGTGTGCTCTTCAGTTATCTTCCAAAAAAAGATAATGATATTAAAATTTTGTCTCAAAATTAAGTATATCCATTTTGCTGTGCCTGTCACTGAGTCTCTGAAAAGGCAGGATGATTGTTTATTATAAACATAATGGTTGGAAACAACCATGGTAAGTCAAGCCTTCCTTTGTTGATTTAAACAATTAATTTGAAAAGGAAGACGAAGCTGGTTAACTGTGTATTTTCCCCTTAGATTAATTTAAATTTATAAATATTGAATTTTAATCCACATTTTTGCACACTGTTACCTTCTATAGTTGCCTGAATAGATGTGTATAGTTAGAAAGCCCTGTCTGCAGACAAAATTAAATGGCTATTCTTAGTCATAAAACCAGCATGTTTTAAAAATGACCAGTCTGAGATAACCAGCCTCACTTTAGGAAAATAACAGGAATGGTGATACAAAACAAGACCAAATCAGTTTTCTGCTTTCTGACTTAAAGGCTGTGATTCTCTATCACACTGTTCTGTTCTCAGCCTTCACTTGACTTGCTGAAACAGCCACAGCTCCAGCTCTCATCAGGATTTGATGTGCAATCAACAAATAACATGTTTTAGGCCAGGTATTGCTGGAAAAATGATTGCCACCACCTCTTGGTGTGTCTTTGACACTCCTGAAAAACAAGAGCCCCAGACACCTGCCATGGGAGGATGGTATGTGGGCAGAGCCTGCTGTTTGATTCACCCACATCCTGGATTTCTCTTGCATTCCAGGAAGTGTGACTACCTGTCCTTCCTTGGCAAGATACCTGTGTGCATTTCAGCATTAGCTGGGCTAGACAAAACACACAGCAGCCCCTGCAGATGATTTATTGGTCAGAAAATCTGCAGGAAACACAAACAGGAGGAAGAATTTGCTCAGAAGGCTGAGCAACTCCTCACAGCCCAAATTAAAATCTTGCCACTTGTATGGAACTTGTCCCTGTGCATGCACACTTTATTTAATCCATTGAGTTTGTTCGAGTTGCTTTCAGTGCCTGGAAACACGTCAATGGTTGAAGGTGTGCTCACTCAGCCTCAGGCCTCACTGGCAGCCTCTGCACTAGCAGGTAAAATTCACTTTGGGACTGAAAAGATCCTTGCAGATCCTGAAAAATGCAGAGAGAACTGCCATTGAGCACTGCAGAGTAAAGGCCTGATGTGGATTTGGGTTCTGATTTTTGACACTGCTGTGTCGTGGGCTGGGGGGAAGCTGTGGTGTGACTTTTCCAATACGTGCAATGTGTGTGTGTATGAAAAGGTAAATGCTGTTGTGCAAAGAAGGGAAGTTCCACCTTTACATATGCAGTTGTTTCAGGATTTACCCCAGTAGGGACTATTGATGGGAGTAACATTTCTGCTTACACACCAGTATCCTTGTTTCTTTTGTAAAAGCTTTTTCCCCCCCTCCTCCCCCGCTCCCATCCCCCTGTTGTCTTTGTGCCTAGTATTTTTCCACACTTTATTTCCTAAAAGACTAGCAGGTTTGACGATGCATTGTGATTTCTTTTCTACAGGGCTTTATGAAGGAAGCTGGAGGCAGTTCTCATTAGTCTCACTGACATCTTTTATCACTTATCAGAGGAACAAGCAAACGGAGAGCAATTCCTTTGATCATGGCAAAAGTAGAAAGAGTATTAAAAACCCTATGAAGATTCACTAAGTAGAAAGTGGAAAAGACAGTCTGTGGCATGTTTCAAAGTAGTAACATGATTTAAAGTTGCCAGATTTGCTTGTATATATTAAAGAATTGTTAATGATGCTACATTTTACATGCA
This sequence comes from Parus major, assembly GCF_001522545.3. NCBI lineage: Eukaryota > Metazoa > Chordata > Aves > Passeriformes > Paridae > Parus > Parus major. Next base: position 11,914,494 of record NC_031780.1, on the reverse strand, counting down.
TCCTTAGGTCTTTGTTTTTTTGTTTTCGTTTGTTGTTTTTTTTAACACGCAAAGGAGTTCTTAGGTAGAATGGATGGATTAGATCAATTGAAAAAATATCTCTAAAAGGTGAGCTGTGTCAGAGAGGAATTCTGTGATTCAATGAAAATTCTTGAAAATAAAAATAAGGTTGTAACGGTAGCACAATGGATTGAAAAAGAAACTTGGTCTCATGGGAGAATGATAAGAAATCTTAAGAATTCTTTTTCTTTGGGAGGTATTCTGTGGTGAATCAATGCATGTTTGTGAAGACTGCATATAGGAACTGCAATGCTTGCAATTATCCATGTATACCTGACTGCCTAGCTCTGACCTCAGAGTGCTGCTACTTCTTCATTCTGTGGAGAAAATAAGACTTTTTCAGTGGTTCTGAGTATTGATTCACCTACCATGATGTCCTTGTCTAGTGCCTTACATCATTACCAACAGGGCATGGACAAAGACAAGGGAATCTACCTTCCTACCCACAGCTAATGAGCATTATGGACTCCAGATCCACTGGTGTTTTTCTGTACGGCTGCTGCTCACTTTTCCACTGATTAAAAATCTCTTCTCAACTTCCATGTGGTGATCAGCTCATATCTCAAAGCATCAGATTCAAATTACCCTTGAAAATCCATTTCTTAACCTGTGAAAATACAGAGATCACACCTATTTAGACATTTTTTTCAGCATGGACTCTGTACCAGCTTTGAACCTGCAGGTTTTTTTACTACCATAGCTAATTTTTTAACTATGTTAATTTTTATTTGGATGCAATGTAATGCAATACATTTCTATAGCACCTTTTGTGCAAGCATCCCAGAGCACTTTCTGATCAAGCTAAAATTAACTCTGAAGTACATATAAATTCCAAAAAGATTAGTTTTGAAAAAAACCCAAAACAACTAAAAAAACCCCCACCAACAGGTAAAGAGAATGTAAAAGTTAAAGCAGGCAGAGGGGCAAATTCTCTCTTATGCCAGGGTAAGAGGATGAGGTATTTCTAGCAAGCCTGGGGTGTGATTCTCCCAGCAGAGCAATCAGGACCTGACTGCTGGCAGAATGAATTGCAGGAGTGCTGTGAATGACCTGGAGGTGGCAGGTGAAGCAATGCATGGGTGGGTTATCAGATCTCCCTCTGTGTACACGTTGTTCTAACACTTGCTGCTTCTGATAAGGAGTGGGAAAGACACACAATTCTTTGTGATACACGGCCTCAGTCATCCATAAGGAAGACAGTAGGAGAAATAAACAAATAGCTTTGAGGGACATGACTCATGGATCCAAAATGATACGAAGGTTTTTGCAGAGCAAGGGGCTTGGAGATAAAGGAAACTTCAATTGGTTTCTCAGGACTGAAAAAAGAAGATTGTTGCCAGAAGCTGTCAGGAGGGACAGGGTGACACGCTGAGGAAGGAGGATAAGAGTTACATTTTTTTTCTCCTATACCTGGAGATCTTAATGAAAATCAGACTAGCATATGACCTTTTTTATTGCTGCAAGAATTCCTTTGATCCTTTTCAATAAGTAGAATGTCTCTTTAAGGCAGTAATTTGATCATCACTATTGTGTCTTCATGGAAGAGAACTGTAGGTTGTGAAGGTACATCAAAATAGGAAATAGAGAGATGGTGCCTGAAATAGGTGCTGGTGGTCAGACTAACATGAAGGGAACCAAATGTAGGTAGTTCACTGCTCTCAATAATAGTGGTCCTGCATGTTTGGTAGCAGCTTTGCCTATCCCAAAGGTCAGACTGGTGGAATTCCACCTCCATGGCTTTGTTCCTGCTGCTTTCTGAGCAGTGAGACAAAGGGTATCAGTGGAACCTCAAATCATGGCAACTGTGTGACCAGAGCAGATGCTTCAGGGTCATCTTCAACAGGCAGGAAAGCCTTAAGTGGCAGTGAAGAAAAGGAAGAGAGACATTTTAATGCTGCATTGTTAGGAAAGATGGTGTTTGAAGTCTGGCATTTGTTACAAATAAGAATGAAAAAATATGTAGAGGAAAGTCAGATTTTTAAATGCATCTGTACAAAGATACATAAGCTCTTGAAAGCATAGCTAGTAGATTAAGCAAGTTGCATTTTCTGCAGATATGTGCTTTCTAACACTTAATGGCCCAGACTGTAGCTGAGCATTTAACAGAGGGTGCAGCTGAGCTCTGCTGCAGGATGGCAGGGTGGGCAGGGAGCATGTATGTCTGAAAAAAAGCTCAGAGCTTTTTAGGTTTCTAAGGCTGTGTGTGCTGTTGTGAAATTAAGAAGTTTACCAAAACAAGCAGAAAAAGTGTGGAGAGGGAATGCATTCAGACCACAGTGTTCAGTGAATAGATGCCATCTGTGCCTGAGGACAGACCAACAGCACAGGTCAGCTGGGAAGTCAAGGGCACCTCTGGAGCCAGTCCTGTCTTTATGTGTAGTGAATCAATTGTCAAGTGAGGCAATGGTGAGGGGAGAGATGGTCAATGTTCTAGATTTAGAGACCTTTCTCTATCTACTAACTCTGTTTTGCTTCAAATATTACTGCAGTGTCTGAGGCAGAGAGGATGGGATGGGAGGAGGGAGCAGAGAGGTCTCTGGAGCCACAGAGTGATGTTGTGAAACAGATGCAAAGTAGCCGCTCTAAATACATCCAATGGAAGGACTGAACCTCTGGGGTGACACATAATGTGCCCAGCTCTACCACACAGTTCTTCTGACAGTGGTTAGCTGTGTAATTGTGCTTTGTCTCAACTTTCCACTTGATGCTTTTGCTGTGTTTACTGCTCCTCTCGGTTGTGAGCACCAGTGGCCAATGCAGGGAACACATGCTGGGATGAGATAAAGACACATGCTGGGATCAGATAAAGACTGTCCCTCTGCCTCCTTGCTCTGCCTCTTACCTTATGTTTTGAAGAGGCTTGGGATGGCAGCAGCAAACAAAGGTTGTTTCAGAGTGCTCTGCCTTCCAAAAGGAAAATGAATTCCTTTGCTATACAGAAGATTTATATGGCAAATTAGGTCAGTTATCATTAAGCTACTGCACAGCAGGACAAATCATAATTTTAAATACATTTCAAATCTAAGTACGTGTAAAATACATTCCGATGCAGTACAAATCAAGCCTCTTACAGCTGCTACATGGACCAGCAGATGAACATGGAGCATAATAACCCAGGAATAAGTTAGTTTGGCTTACTGCTTCTTGGGATTATAATTAATATAATATAATAATATCATTAATACTGATATTTACATTTACTAATAACCAAGTAAACTCACTGCTATCTTCTTAGGATAAGAAAAGTATAAGTGTATGAACCAAAAACCAGTTTTCCCTGTCAGTCTCTCTGGGGTACTGTGTTTACCATAAAGATGTGCATGACCCTTTGTTCTCTAAAGGAGATTAAATGAATGAAAACTTATATCCTTATGCAACTGACCAACCATTTGTTTTATTTACTAGATTTTTTTCTCTGTTTTCTTGTTTCACAAATAACAAACTCTTTTTTTCCTGGATACACTTTTTTGAGTCTCTTTTTTTGATTATCACAATTTAGTTTTATGGCAGTCTTTATAATCTCACGGGCACCAGAGCCCTCTGCCAAGGTTTATGCAGATTTAAAGCCTGGATTAATCTCACCCAGTATTTATAAAATGTTCTGAACATATGAAGCACTATAAAAGCACTATATTTTTTTTTTTTTTTTATTTTTTTCTTTTCCTTCCATGATTTCTGGAAGAAATGAATAGGAAGGACACAGACACCCCTTCAAAGGTTTCACCTCCTGAGACTATTCTTTCAAAGACTTTGGCAAAGTCTTCCTGCTTTTTACTGCCTCTGGACTGCCCAGTTCCCTCATGCTGTTTCTAAAAGCTAGCAGATCCTGCAGAAACCTTTTTGGAAAAAAAAATGTCTTGATGCAAGGGGAGGCTACTTTCAAACTCTGGTCTGCAGCTGGCAGTCAGTGGGAGGAGAAGCCAGTCTCCAAATCCAGGCCATCCCAGCAACTTGATGAAAATCATTAGCACAACTCAAGGAACTGCAGGCCTGTGCTGGATCTGCTGTTTCTCAGGGGCTGCTTCCAAAAATATTTCTATGTTTTGCTGTTTAAAGCACAGATAAAGGAGATGACTGGGAACTGTGGTCCAGGTTTAGTCATCACTTCCTCCCCTTCTGTGTTATCAAGCAGAGGACAACACTCAAAATCAAAACATGTCTATGGATACCCTTTGCAGTACATTTATGCCTGTACATAAATTAACAGATGTATTTTATGGTAGCTGGACTCAGAATCAGATCTCGTTTTCATACTTGGGAGTGCAGCTTTTTAAAATGGAGTCATTGAACTTTCCCCAGTACTATTCAGAAGGCATTATGGGCCCATTTATTTTTACTTCCCTCCCCCCATTATTTGATAGTTCTTTTAAGAGTTGTGAGTTTTACTTGGTTCTTTTTGATCAGAAGGAAAAGGTACTGTAGGAACTGAGGCGCTGCAGTGATTCTGGCTTTGAACTCACCAGGTCTAAAAGCCTGCAAGAACATTTTCCCTTTCAGCTTTCCAGCCGGCTCCTAGAGCTGCCTGATAAAGGGCTGTGGTAAATTGTCCTGAAGGACAGCTGGAAAGCAAGGCGCTACAGCCTGAACCCACAATGGAGCTGAGAGATATATATTTAGTTTAATCATATTAAAATTTAAATGTTAGACTTTAGAGTAGATTTTTTATTTTTTTTTAAATAAAATTCAAGTCATTAAAAAAAGTTCTCTGTTCCATTCCCTTGAGCTCGCAGGGTCCTGAGCTCCTGAAAATGCTGCGGCTCCATCTAGTGGCACTGCAGCCCTGCCAAGCCTTGGGAACCGCTGCCACCCAGGAAAAACAGTGGGATTGAAATCCTGCATTTTCAGTAAAATTCTCTAACATTTCCTATCGATTATCACAGAGTCTCGCACTGTCTGGAATGAAAAATATTTAAATTTTAGAGAGATTAGTATATGGAAGTTTATCCAGTGTATTTCTCTGCAGCATTCTTCTGAATAATCAGACTTACATATGTAATCCTATTCCTAATAAAAGGTTGTATGTTTAAAACTGACACACTCTCTATCTCTCTATGTATGTATATAAAACTCTGTGGTGCTTGTAAAAGCAACTTTGATCTGAATTTCTTAAACACTTGGCAAACATTTATTAAGCATCAAAACATTCAAAATTGCTTGCTCTTTCCCTCATCAACCATCTGTCCATCCACACATCCACTGAGTACAGAGATTGTGCACATGTTTAAACAGACAGTATACTGTATAAACTTTATTTCAGTGTAGCTACTCTCAGCTCTTACTGGTCTGACATGAAAATTTGTGTCTTGTGTATCTGTAGAGCCTGTACATATTCACAAAGTGTGAAGAACATATGTTGTAATGTGATCTTAATGTAAATAGGTTGGTTCTTCGGGGTTCTCACCTCATCCAGATGGGAATTGACATTTAGTATTTTACACCATTACAACTGTGTTTAGTTTTTCAACACATCTTGCTCCTGCCTTTGATCTAATAAAAAAATAAACATTCTTGATTTGATTTGCTCAGCTGCTGTCTCAGCCACGAAACCTAGATTTCATCTCGTGTCCTGAACTCGACTCCCATGCTGATTGTACAAATCTGTTGAATTCAATAAATGTATTTAGCCTTATTAAGATTCAGGAAAGCAAATATTATCCTCCTGTGATGCAGCAGATAACAGGAGTTAATAACAAGTATGTGATAAAGATCACAGGATTCCCTGTAAACAAGATGCTGCATTGCACAGAGAGCATCTTGTCTGCATATGTTTCATAAGTAACTAGGCATCCTCATGGGCTTCTTTAGTTATTTTAGAAAGTTGTGTAAACAGTATTATCTACTTAATGCCCCAAATGATATAATAATTGATATGGAAATGGGGCAAAGCTCAATAGATCGTAATGTAACTCTCCATGGACTCTTGGAGATGATCTGCCCAGATTTTATTTAAATATTCTTCTCACTTGTATGCAGCCTGTGGTTTGTTAGACATGCTAGGAAGATGTTGGTTGGAAAGCATTTTCTTTTTTCATCACCTTTTTTCCTGGGAAAAAATTAAATGTGAATTTATACTTGGATTTTTATCTCTTGTAGGCATATTTCAGAGATGTCAATAGCAATTGCAAAAGTAAGATCATAAAAAAAAAAAAAAGCAAAGCTCTGATATACTGAGTGCTGTAGTTGAGAAAAGGGGATAATAACAGATTGCTGATGTATACAGTACTCTGTAGTGGTTGTGTGATTCCTCTTCTTTAGACTACAAGAGCACTGGAAAGAAATTCCAAAGTTCTAAGAAATACTAAAAACTGGAAAAAAATGTATTTCAAAATATTTTTCTGTTCATTTTTGTGGAAAATGACACTGAAGTCTGTAGGTTTTTTATATATTCTAAAAATCTCTTAGGCAAGACTTTTGCTTTTTTGTTTCTGTAAAGTAGTTGTTAAAATATTTGTGCTATTCAACCACTTATTAGTTCTTCAGATATATTAATTAGTCAGAAATGTTTTCCCTTGCAATGACCTCTCAGGCAGTTTTCTCAGGTGTGTGACACCAGGCACAAGTGAAGCTGTGCTGTGGCTGCTCGTGCAAGGTGTACCCAAGAACACACAACTGTGACACGTCTCTTTTTGCAAAGCTGGGATGCCAGTTGTGCTTCAGCGTTTCTTCAGGCAGCCAGTGTGCTCTCCAGACCCCCCTGTATTAGACTTTGGGAAAAATCACTTCTCTTACTTGTACCACAATTTGCCCCAGCTGTAAAATGGGGAAAATAATATGTTGGAATGCTAAAATATAAGTAAAATATAGCTTTATAAAAGAGGACAAAGCAATGTTGGTAGTCAAAAGAAATGTGAGATGTGATTAGTTGACCAAAGTCACTCAGTGGGATTGTGACACTGCCAAAAGCAGAGCTTGGGTCTCAAGACTTTCAGCTGGAGGTTGACTCCAGCCACCTTCCAGGTACAGAGAACAGCTGATGAAGGTTAATGATGTAAAACAGGACAAAAGCCAGCAAATGCTTGTTTCCATCTATTTCATTAAACTGAAGAGATATTTTGTGAAAAGGACATGTTGTTTGGGGAAACAGGAAAAGTATTAAATGGATTTATTTATAAAACACACTCAAATATTGTACAGCAGTGAAGAGTAGAAGTAAAATGGCTGTGGGAAGCAAGCTCAGTTAATTTATTTTATGCTTTTTTGCATATGGGGCAGTGACAAAGTTTCCTTCTTCCAGAATGGTCTCACTGATGCAATCCTGTTCCCTTTTGCTGGCCTGGCACCTGGAGGGGTGAGATGTGCACCCTGGGGACAGCACATGAACCCCTTGGAGACTGCACCAACATTTCAGCCATTGCTTCTCCAGGGGCTTCTCAACAGGAGTTAAGGGAGGGCAACAGGTCAAAAAGACAGGTGATGTGTGTGAAAATGGTAGCTGTTTCTCTTTTGAGCCATTCTCAAAACATTATTCAGAGGAAAACTAGGATGATGTGGCTGGTGTAGAACACCCATTTCCACCTTATGGAAAAGCCAGGACGATACAGCAACACTGCTCTATTGCTGCAAAGGTAATGGGAAAGGTGCTAATCTTGTCTGACTGCCTGCAGGAAGTCTGTCCTACCTTCCTACACATTTCTGACTGTGGAAGGTAAAGCCATGTACAGGCAGAGGGAACCTGGTCTTTGCAGTGGAAGACAGTATGGGAGCAGGAGTGTCATTACCTGTTAGTTTAATAATGTGTAACTTCTGTTACATGTAATAACATGTAATTCACTTTGCTGTAAAAATCAACTGAAAAAGAATATGAGGAAGTTGACTCTTGAAATGTGTGTAAAAGGAAGCAGAATGCTTTTGGCAGGTCCAACCACTCTCTGAGATTTTACAGCTAAGAAATTGGAAATTGGCTGATTGAGGGGCAGATCAGCCAGCTTGGTCTTGCTACAGCACAATGTAATATAGCGATAATTTTGTAACTTCTCTAGTTTATAAGGAAATAACATCTGATTCTAAAGTAAGACTGCACTGGTACAGAAACTGCATTCCACAATAAGCACACAAATTTGGCAACTCAATACCTCTTAAATTCTCTTCTGCCTCAAGATATCCTTGAGAATTGGAAGAGCCTTGTATAAATCAAAGTTGCCTCTATCCTAATGCACATTTCCAAGTTAAATGCTGGACTTATTTGGTCAAGTTTCACAGCTGTCCTCTTCTATGAGTACTGAAAACCTGAATGAGGAAATTATATGGGGAAGTACTGTGTGAGGCAATAGAAGATTAAGTTAAGATTAAGAACAGAGATTAAGTTACCTGTTCTAAGTTCAGACCAAGTCTGTGGCAGAACTCAAGGTGAAATCCAGGCTCTGTGGATCCCTGTTTGTTGCCATAACTATCCTAGATTTTTCTTTCCAAAGGTTTTAAGTTTAATCTATTAATATGGAGATTAATAAATTTTACATCTTAAAGATGTGCTCTTTCCAGGTAATTGTCCTTGCTAGACATCAGATACTTATGGACCCTCTAATCTTGAGGTCAGCTGCAAGGTGAGGGTCTGCGGGTACAGGTAGGTATTCATGGACCATCCCAGAGAAACTGGGGAGAATCCAAGAGAACTGTGCCTGGGATGCTGCACAAGGATGCTGCATAAGGATGGGAGGGGGCAAAAGGGAGGAAATAATTTTTTCCTATTCTCTTGTTTTTACATCACAATCTGTTGTGGACTTAGAGCAGAGTGAAGGCCATGCTTCCTTTCTGCCTGAACTTGAAACTGCCTGAGTGTGATGCAGACCCCAGACATGTTTTTTCCTGGCTGTTTTGTTACTGATTCACACAACCTCTAAGAAGCTGTTACCTTTGATCCATTTTAACTGTCCTGCAATAGGCTATGTTGTGGGAAGATTAGCCCTTAAGTCTCTTAATTAATTACTCTTAATTCTATTACTTCTGGTATAACTAGAAAAAATACTAGTTGTCAAATAACAAATAATCCATGTATTTTGTGTTTAATGCCTAGCTGTTAATAGCTACTTAAAATATTAACATTCCATCCTAGACAGTCCTATTATTCTGTATTTTTTTTCAAGACATCCTTCTTGTAACAATGCACAACAAAGTTTTTCAGCTTCAATGTATTTCCAATTAGCTGAATCTTTCATGTCTCAGGGAGGTAAATTAATACAGTTATTCCTATTTCATAGACAATGCCATTGTGGTGCAGGTAGTACCTGTAATGGGAGTGCAGGCTGAAAGTGCTCAGTGGACTTTGTTCAGCTACAAAAGGGAAATGAAGAGTATTCCTTCATCTGTGATGGAATGATCATCACTTGTATTTTTTACTCCCACCAAAGCTGATTGTAAACCTTCTCCCTCCTCCTGCCCACAGCAGCTGAATTCAGTGGGAACAGGACCAACCCCATCATCCTCAGAAATGGCAAAGTGCCATTTGACCGGGCCCCAGCTGGGGGTACATTCATGCACCCTTTAGACTGCATCTATTGAGAAGATATTTTTCTTCTTGAAAGGAAGCAGTTCCCACATGAACAAATAACACCTCTGATTCTGTACATTTCCAAGTACTTTATTAATTGTATTTTCTTATTTTGACTTATCACATAAAATAAGCTACATTCAAAATAACCAAATTAGAAATTATTATTTTCTTGCAAGCTGCCTTCAAAAAGCCTTAAGATGCTCCTCAGGTACTCCTCATATCTGTACAGTAGATGAGATATATTCCAGCATAGAAGCTAATGTCCCTTTGAAAATAAAAGATATTTAATTTAATTTTTTCCTATTGTTCCTAATGTTATACAAGCCAAACAGGTAATTTCCAGTTCCCACTCTTTCAAGAGTTTGCTCTTTCATTAAATTTTTCTTGTGTTCACCGTACGTACTCCCGAACTGCAAGTTCTTTCAGGGTAAAAACCCGTATGGGATCTTTCTTTGTCTTCCATTCTTCCAGTTTTTCTTGCAAAGACAGAAAATCCTTGCCAAGTTCATATGCCAGAGTGATCATTGTTTCTAACAGAGGAATATAATACCTGTGGCTGGTATGCACACGAAGGCGTGTCAGAGCTTTTTCTCCGTATTCAAAGGCGCTTGCTGGGTTCTCCAGGTCCTTGTGGCACACCACGATGGCACAGAGAGTAGGGACAATTGCAAAAGGGTTCCCTCTGGTCAGCCTTTCCTGCAGACCAATGACTTCTAAAAGGATTTCCAAAGCTTTGGTGTACTGGCCACCCCGTAGGCAACCATATGCTTCCTGAAGCTCTGGCCTTGTTAAAAAGTCAATAAATTTTTTTGATCTTCTGATATATTTCATAGAATATAGGAGTCTCAGGTAGTCCTTGAAGGCTAATTTTCTTTCATTGATTATTTCTTCTGTGAAGTTCCCTGTTAGAGCTTTTTTGGGAAAGGTTACATCCTCCATTTCTTCGCTATATTCCTCCAGCAGATTTCTGTGCAATTTCTCAAAATCTGAATAACGCCGCTCAATTACAGACTTGTTGCTGTCAAAACTCCCTGTTTGCAAAATTATGATTTTATACATCTAAACACAATCAAAGAGAAAAAATAAGTATGAGAAGGGACCATTCTAGCCCCAGTGCAGTCAGATTTTGTCTGGTACTGCTATGAAAAGACTTTGTGCTTGTTCAGTCCTTCAGCTGAAACAATCCTGCACCAATTTTCCGTGTGTAATCTCATGTGCTCCTATGGCAGTGCTGCTACATCAGTTACTGTCTGGGATTATGGTGCATGCTCAGTGTAGACCTGAAAGATCTGCAGCCATCAAACTAAAAATTCCCACCTCCTGCTGTTCTGTACTTCTGTCACCAGACAGGCTTAGCATGTAAATAAGTTGTACATAAACAGGGCACTAACAGATCCCATCCTGCAAGGTGCTGGGAAAGCAAGCTAGCAGCAGACTGAAGCACATAAAAACACTTACAAAGCATATCTGTAGCTGTACTTTCTTTATAACAGCCATGGCTGCTGCAATCAATCATTTTCAGTGAACTGAATGGATTTCCCAGGCTTAATATTGAATGTAATCTATATTACATCGGTCATAATATTCAGAAATGCTCTTTGTATAAGACATTCCTAGGGATTTTGGGTGCTAGTAATGGTGTGAAAGAAGAAGGAGCATTTGGCAATATATCTGGTGTGTGCAAAAATAAGATGGAGCAACTCTGAATCCTTTTCTCCCCTCTAAATCATTGCCCTGTGTTCAACTTACTTCACATTTAAACAATATAAAAAAGTGACATTTCTACAACAATCTGCTATCCAAAGCCCTTCACTAGCAGCTAACAGCTGTGCTGCTCCACATTAACAGTACTCAAAAGCACATCTTCCTCAGCTCTTCACTAACCCCAAAAAGACCATAATAAATGTGGTATTAGGCAAATAGCTGCAAACCAAAGTTCTGTGCTGTGCTGTCCAAATAATCCCTTCTGGTTCTGATCCAAGCACAGTGGTGCTGAGGAAGGGCCAATCCCTGACGTGTGTAAGCTGTGGTAGCTCCATGAGGCCAGTCCCACTGTGTCACCAGACACCAGCTAAGGACACAGACTGCTGACCTCTTGGATGGTGACCACGTCCACAGTCAACTTCACCTGTTCCCACTGATTTACACAGGAGCTGGAGGGGTTTTGCTCATGCCAGTTATTTTCTTTGCTGCTGTTCAAAGGTGCAAAAATAGTCGTGCTTTGCCTGTCTGATTCTCTTCCTTGTTTTTCCTTAAAGAGAAATTCTCTCTTTTAATCTTCATAAATGAACTTTACAGGCACTTCTTGAAAGGTTTCTAAATTTGAGCTGACTTCTCTGATCTCTTTTCATTTGTAAGCACTATGACATTTTCCTATACTTTGTCCTGCTCCCTGCTGAAAAGTTTATACATGCCTGATGCATTCTAAAACAATCATAAGAGCAATTTTTTTTAAGCTATCATTTTATCAAGGGCAGCTAAGTGAATAATTTACAAGTACTTGCTTTTTTTATTTGTGGAGTGTGCATGGGAAAGGTAAGAAGTAGCACTTAATTAGACCGTCATTTAAATTGGCTCAATTTTGCTGTAATGTAAATCTTTTTGCCTAGGTTTGTGACTTATGTTTAATTGCACATATGCTGAACGATACTCTTGCTCTCATGCAGTTACACAAAACCAATTTTTAGGTATATTCAGAAGCTGAATACTCAGGACTGTATGCAAGAAAAGCAACAGCTAAGTAGGTGTGTTCAGCATGCAACAAGATCTTAGGACGGTCTTCAAAATATTTACCTGCTTCAAATTCCACCAAACTGGATCACCCAGTATCAGCAATGCTGATTTTTGGCATTTTTCACCTACAGATCTCACAGACTGTAGCAAACAAGGAAATCATCCCTATCTGAATTTCACAGGAGTACTAAAAGGCACCCGCCCTAGATCAGTCCTTCTGAAGGCCAGGAGCAGAATCAGAAATAAAAACTAAGTGTCAGTACTGTGAAAAAAGATACAAAAATCCAGCCTACTTGGTTGTTCCCACTCCTCACACTCATGTTTCATCTTAAAAATATGACAGAAATATGCCACCTAAGGGAGCTCCAAGTAGGGAAGGGGAACAATCCCAGGCGATCTAGCTGGAGGATGTCTTAAACTTTGTCAACATCAAAGAATTCTGCACTTGTGCTAAGAGAAACCTCTGATGTGGAAGTTACACAAATGCACTGCAGCTGCTATAGCTGGCTAGCTCAGTGGATGTGTAAATATACAGATATTTTTACATTTGTGTGAATTTCCTTAATGTTGGCAAAACTCTGTGTTTTAAGGATACTCAAGATAATAATTTATTTGATAACAATTTTCCACTGCAGCAGATTTTGTGAAGTGACTGTCAGAGGGTTTTTTTAGATGCAGATTCCATCAGCCAGGCCCATAAAATCAGTGAGAACAGATTCTACTCAGTGTGATCGTGGCTTGCAAAACTTGGCCCTCGGTGAGGCTTTCATGTAGTGAGGCCTGCTGTGTGCTGTGCAGACCCCTGTAGAGTGAATAAAAATTAATGATCTTCTTACATATTAATTTCTTAGCTTACCACATATTTAGAGAAGTGGTGCTCTACAATTCTGGTTGATGGGATTTCAAAAAGGAGCTTGATTTGTTTGCACTGACGTTTTTCATTCCTCCAATATTCCTGAAGCTCCTTAGTGGTCATTGAAGAGTTGGGGCTTAGGGTTGCACCGGAATCTAAAACAAATATATTTAGTATTTCAGATTATATTTGCATTTGGAAAGAAAATTCCTATGTATTTGTTGTAAAAGGACAGCCTAGATTTTCTGCTGCTGTAACAGCAAGACCAAAAGACTTGTAAAATAAGTGGTTTGACTGCTAACAGACAGGAGCACATGCTTTGAGGAAAGCTATTAGGGTTTGAAAGAAAACATATCACCTGCAGAATACAAAACTGTAGAGAACATAGTGACACAAAATATTGCATGTCAAGGTTGTAACCTAGGGTACAATCTGAGCAGGAGATTTGCTTCATCATCCCAGAAGTAGCCCTAAGAAATAGCCTTTTGAGTCAGATGTTTCTCCAGGCTTCTTTGTTGCTAAATGGATGAGATAATACAATGCAGCTGCAAATTCAGACATATATTCAAAAACAAAACTGACCCTACTCATATATGAGGTTTGTGCAGTAATAGGAGAAAGCTGAGAAAACATGAATATCCGAACCTCAAAGTTGGCTAACCAGCTCAGCTGAAGGAGGAATTCTCACATTCTCTCTTTTTGTTTCTTTTGTAGCTGAACTGATGCCACAGTTCAGCTACAAATATTTTATACACCTTCCTCCTTTCCCCTCTCTCTCTTCCCACAGTCACATATACACACACACATATATATGTGTATATATAAAAAATATGTGACAGCTGGTTGGGGAGTTTGCTTACAGAAGAATTTCATGTAGCATTTCAAAAAGGTGATTTCTCTTTGAAATCTTATAAAAATATTCTAAATTGTTTTAAAATAATTAGCCTTTGAAATCTACTGACAATGGGTTTCATCAGGTGGCATATAGGCTAGCAAAGTGGATAAAAGAAATGGAATATTTGTATCTCAGTGGGCACAGTGGTTCCAGTTTCTAATCAAGGATGTCTTTGTCAAGGCAGTCAGCTGAAGTCAGTGTGCAGTGTATCTAGCATTCTGCCAGTGGAGGTGAAGGAGCACAACTGAAGGGTAAGAGAACAGCTTGATGCAGAAATAGATATGTAAAGGCACCACAGTACTCTTTCAGTGGCCCCAGTTTTACATGTTCTTAATCATTTGACCATACAGTTTCAATTATCAAGGCCTTGGGGGTTTGGCTCAATCCCTACAAAGCATCTATTTCCTAGGAGAGGTGGCTTTTATTACATCCTTCCAGCCTTAAAACATTGATGAGATTATATATATTTTGGGTTATACATATCATTTTATTTAATAACAGACAAGAGCAATCTTAGGTATGGTAAGTGTTCAGTGCTGACTCTTTCAAGGCATGTGAGAGCTGCCTGCTTGAGATTAGCTTCAGTTTGGTGTCCTTGCTGGTATTGCCAGGAAGCTCAGATTTGGTGATGCACAAAAAGTGCAGTCCCAAGCCTGGCTATCTGATGATCACTGTTTTCATTCCTGGTGTGTAAATTAAATCTGTGATACATTTTAGGCAGGAGGCATTTGAAAGGAAACCTGTGTGTGTATATACACACCAGGATGAGCATCAGTTTCACTATTGCTACATTATTACTACAAGTGTAATCAAGGCTTAATTTGTGTGGAGTATGGCAGTAGAGCTTTGAACCACTGCTGCAATAAATAAGCAAAGTTTTGATACAAAATATTAACAGCATAAACAGCTAGATGAAAAATAAAATTAAAGGATAGCATCAACCTTGCATGTCATCTTTTTCTGGATTTTCTTTTTTCACTTGACATGAAATTTCAGCTTTGGGCTGATTTTCTTCTTCATCAGATGGACTTGTGGTAGAAGACGTAGTAATTCTGCTCACAGCTTCCAATAGCTCCCTTTCTGCCGTGCAGTGTGAATCTTGGTCCATTGCTTCTTATCACTGAAAGATTACAAACCCCATGACATTTCTTAGCACCATGCCTTTAGGGGATCCAGTCTGGTAATTTTTATATATTATTCATTGTTCTCTGTAAACTTGTATCAGTGTAAACTAAAGTAATAAATAGAAATATCTACATAGTGCAGAACCATTCCTATTACTGCTACCAGTGAAAGTGTTTGGATGTTTTTCTGGAAGCTTAAAATCAAACAAGAAAGCCATAAGAAGTTATGTTGAATAAGATTAGGAACCCAGTTCTTACCTATGAGAATTTTGTCATGAACTTCAGTGTGGGCAGGTTTCTTCCTCCTTGTATTTTGCCCTCAAGCTTGCAAGGAGGAACTCAGATGAACTAAAAATCTTTGAGGTAATTTGTGTAACCAGCAGCCTGGTTCTCTTACATTGCTGAAATATACTGTTCTCAAGACTCTAAGCTTACTGTCTGTTCTTAATCACAACCTGTAGGACAAAATAGGGTGATATCTAAAATAGTATACAGTTTTTATCGTATTTCACAGTTTCAGGTTCCCTCCAGAGACTTGTCTCTGTACTGTGAAAACAAGTTTGACAGTGGCTTGGTGGAAGGAGATCTGAATGTACTAATTATTATAAAGAAATATTCTCCTTTTACTTGTTCTTTTACCCTACATATATTGTGCTACATTAGATCTGTTCTACTAGGACCACTATTTTACCAAGTGCTTAACACAATATGTAGGAGAACCTACTCTATAGACCAAGTTGGCCACTCTGCTGCTTAAATATCTCCATGTTAAAGGACATTTTTATTTTTGTTGTTTTTTTAAACAAACAAACAAAACCTACCTGTTACACCACTGTGTTATATGAACAGTTGAAAAAATTCTTACAACATCCTAAAAACGTTGCCAAGGTGCTGTGTTCCCTTACCATGAACAAAGAGTTGCTCACTGTTAGCTGAGTGAAAACCAAATAACAGAACAATACAGTTTTACAAGAAACCCTACTAAAATACTGCCCAAGCAGTGGCTATTACATAATAGGAGGTTTTAAGAGGGTTGTTGCTACATATCATTTTGCCTGCACTTGCCTAGCACACAGTTGTGCAATGCTAGATACAGAGGTGAGGAAACTACTTCAGCAGACTTATTGATTTCTGGCAAGCTGCAAGGCTATAAAAAGAAAAGAAATTACTTTCCCCACTGGAAATACTGGAAGTGCAAACTACTTTCCTCTAACAGAAACCTTTCCTTTGGCTGGCTTGCACAAGCAAGTATACAGATGTTGTGACTCTTAATGAAAGCATCATGGAGTGAAAGTTCTTACTGTTCCTCAGTGCTCCTTATGATCTGCTCTTTGAACTTGAAGAACAGCCACTTACATATCGTTTACCTGCTCAGTCTTGTGAAAATCACAACAGTTTATCCCAAGAGCATATATAGCAGATTAAATGAGGAATCTGAAAATGACCAAACACATTAAAATGACAACTTTTTTTGTGTTTATAAGTTGGGATAACTTTATAAGAAAAGTTGTATTTACATGGAGAGAAATCTTTGTATTTGCATAGCTTTATAGTCATAGGTATATATATGTATATATATGTGTATATGTATGTATATATATATAGACACTATTTTAAAACAAGATTTACAGGGATACATAACACACTTGTAAACAGAAGAATGAAGAAGTGGATGTTACAACACACAAGCCCTCTGCCTTGATTATACGTACCTTGAATACTAGCTGCACCTCATGCAAACAGTTTCATTTTCACTAATGAAAGTGATGAGCTAAAACTCATCACAAGCGCTTCTAACTAAGCTACCACTTATTTTTCCGTATTTAAAAAAATAATTAAAAAATTAAAAATCCAAAAGAACACACAACCCCCCTCCCCTGCAACAAATGACACGATTTTATCTCGAGCAGACACTCATCCTGTTCCGTTCCGGGGTAAGTGCTGCTCCAGCCCTTCCTTGACAGGCTTTTATCGCTCTGGAGCCCGAAGCGGCCGGAGCACCCACCTAGACATGGAGCTTTACTTGTGGCACATGTGAGCTCCGAGCGAGGCCACGCACCGCTCGCCTCGCCTTTCCGAAACGCAGAAGATGTCTGTGCCTTCTCCTAGCGGGCACATTCTGTGTCTCCCCAAAAGGAAGGAAGAAGGCTCGATAAAATCGCGCTTGCCCGTCCCATGGGCCGATCGCGCATGAGCCCTCAGCGCCCGGGGCCAGCCCGGCCCGGCCCCGCCGCGGGGCTCCAGCGCCAGCCCCGGCCCCGGAGAGACCTCAGCGCACTCTGACCGACACAACCCGTGCGAACATCCCTGCATGGCCTTCTGAAGCTAAAAAAAACACTCTTAGCAAAAGGGAGATTAGCGGGGAAAAAAGAGCTAAGTATGTAAAATGTACTTATGTGGAAAAAGAATGCCCCTTGGGATGTCTTTAAAATGCAGGCTTAACATCCAGTTCAGGAGACGAAATGCAGATGGCATCACAACAAACAGCCTTGCTCTGTGCAAACTTGCACTTCTGACAGAAATCCTCATTCTGCATAGTGCAGAACACATGATTAATTTCAAATACCTGCTAAATTAAAATTCAAATAGGAGCATTATCATATCTGACATGATTACTAAACTTGATATGGGTTTATGAGTGTGCCTAAAATTAATCCTATATGTGCTTACATTCATTGTTGAACTGAGGGCAAAATGAAGAAGAATGATGTTTTAATCCACATGTCCTTTGGCCCGGATTCTTCCTTTTGGTGTTCAGTTTGGAAATTTACTTTAAATCATCAGGATAACTATTTCTGGGGTAAATAATATGGACACTATCTTTTTCTAGTAAGATAAATTTCCCCTTTGCCAAAGTTCAGTCACTGAAAAACCAAGCCATTTTAACGCAGCACAAATGTGGGAGGCAAGAATCCAAAGGACCACATGGATCCTGCCCCACACATTCCTTTAGAACAAACAATTTCAAATAATGTAAAACCAGGGCCATAAACTGGTAATGCTTCTCTTCTGCTTTATTTGCAGCATAAAACAATGCCAACTTTAACTTGGACTTGGTCTAAATGTAGGAGTTTTGCCAGAATAGCTGTCAGAATGATGAAAAATCCCTTGCATGCAGCTACAGCCGCACTGGCAAAAGCCCTGGAGTAGATGCCGTTATATTGGCAGAGTTCTTCAGCCACTTTTACATATTCCATGAGAAAAGTGATTTAAGTTACACCCTAAAAGAAATCTGTGCTTGCCAATTCAGCTCTAAGGTGTAGCTATACCAGCCAACACTTTTAAGTGTAGACAAGGCATGGGTTTCTGGCACTACTCTCATTCCTTTAAAGCTAGATTTATGGGTTTGGTTACAATTGTAAGCAAAAACCAAGGGGGATTTCAATGTATTTCACTTATGCTGACAGTTTACAGATGTATCTAAACTTTGAATTTGGAATCAGTTAATTTATGTGTTGCCAAAAAGCAATGTATTAGCTTGTGATGCTTAGTGTTATTGTC
Organism: Parus major; assembly: GCF_001522545.3. Lineage (NCBI taxonomy): Eukaryota > Metazoa > Chordata > Aves > Passeriformes > Paridae > Parus > Parus major. Next base: position 11,895,841 of record NC_031780.1, on the reverse strand, counting down.
CTGTTCTTGGTAAAGTGAAAAGAAAAGAAAAAAGTATATTTTTCAGTATATTAAGTGTGACCTCTACTTTTAATTATTTCAGAATATGTAAGTTCTAGTAAAATTAACCTGGATGATTAAAAGAAATGAAATGTGTTATTATATTTACAAATCAAGGGTGTTCCACAAGACTTCTGCCTGCCTCAATAGAGTCAGCTACTATGGTCAGAGCTGGCTCCTGGGGGTGTTCCTCATGCCCAGGAGCTGTGACATCCACAGCAGGTTTGGCAGGCTGCAACTCCTCATCCTGCTCCCAGGAGCTCAGGTTTTGTCCAAACAGCACCTCACCCTTCACTGGGACCCAGAGCTGTTAGCCTGGCAGCGTTTTACTTTCCTAAGTGTCTATTTGATTAGCACATGCAAAACACACTGCAGTACACAGTGTTGTTTGCTAGCAGAATGCATAACTAATATTTCTCTTTATATTCTAAGCTATGCTTCCAACAGTCAAATATTATGTAAAGGTTAAACAGTAGGAAATTTTTACAATGGCAGCAAAGCATTCTGAGAGACAGGCAAATGCACTTACACTATCAATTTACATTAATACTCATAAAACTGTGGTAAATTTTAATGGAAAAGCATTTTCTGTCATTTTCAGGGATGGAAAAGGGATTCTGATGCAGTGGCTCATTCCGAGTTTGTATTCTGTGAAAGCACTGACTTTGTCAGACATAAAGAGCATGGTTAAAATGCATCTGCCAAGGGATATGGGAAATGTGCTCTGCAATAATGCAGGAGTGAGGCAACGTTAAAATCATAACAGTGCAGTGCATAAAAGGTTGTTGTCATATGAGTTATGTCCTCCAAACCCATTTAAGATGAAATGACTCATTTTAAGAAGAATAACTGGCAAGTTTATGGCCAAAACTTGGGGACCAGCCAAGAGATGAGCCAGCATTGTGATGCCATGTAAAGGATGCCTGCCACTATTGAAAGGCTGTGTGTCTTTGATAGCCAAAGAACCAAAAGGGATTGCTGTCCCAGTGCCAAACATTCTGCCTTGATTTATACCCCAATCTGGGCAGTTCCCATTTTCCCAATCAGACAGATTACACAAACCCTGACAGATACAATATTGAACCATAGACTACAAAGCTGATATCAGCTGGAAAACTTGGGAGCTAAACCAATGTCATATATTAACTGCAGTTTTCTGGCAAATTTTATTGGCATTTTATCACAGGCAGAGCAAGATCTTTTTTTTGTTAAAGAATGTGGCTGTAATATCCCTACTATGAAATAATCTTTAGCTTCTGTCCTAAGAAGTGCAGCTTCAGGCAACCTCACAGTCTGTGCTGCTTTTTCTTCTCAAGCCCCAAACTATTTAGCTAAACAAGATTTATTTTACTAAGTCGTTCATTCGAACAGTAGATATGACAAAAAGCCCTAAACAAACAAGGGAAACCTGACATATTTATTCAAGTCCCCTTTCATCACATAAGTAATATTTAGAAAATGCAGTCATAATGTCTTTGATGCTTCTACAAGAATCTTTCCTCTCTTTTTTTCTTTTCTTTTTTAATGGAGCTGGATAAATACCAACCATTTCCATGTTTGAATTAGCAGAAAAAAAATCATCTGTTTTGAAGAATATTCTGCACTTTTGGGGCATTGCTGTGATAAATGAATACCATACTCCCATCCTGGCACAGCACAAAATTCTGTTCCATGCTCTGCTATAACATGTAATTGCACAGTGTTGTGTCATTTGGAAGAGGAATTTGTTTACCATACTTCATTATTACAAAACATGTCTCTCTTAACAAGAGTGTGGTTTAAAGAAATCATTTGCTGTTTAATGGCAAATGTCTCGTGCTGGTGTTACTGACAGGGTTTTCAACATAAAAGAGACGTAGCAGGCCCATTGTACACTGCCAAAGTCCTGTTATCACTTTACAACTCCTTTATACTGCTAAAGGAGTATGAAGGAGCTTTAGAGTAAACAGCAGTCTTGGCCTGCCTTTCATCTGTGGTCTGTCAGTGACACGGAGCTGTGTGCAAGCCCAGTGGGTCAATAGGATATTAACTTGGGTTAAATGTCACAAGCACTGTTCTGTCTGCAGAATGACAGGCCCTGTGAATGGGCCATGTTGGTCATTTTTCCTGCTGAATTCGTACAGGGTTAAGTGCACAATTACATGGAATACAGAATGTTTTAAAATATTTGGTTCTGAATTATTAGGAACACTACATGTAGTCATTCCTATCAAGCAGTTTGATATTTTATGCTCATAATGTATCTGTCCCCTTTTCTTCTCACATGTAATTATGGTGCACTTTGCCTAATACAGTCATGTTCCACATGTGATTTATTTATACCAAAATGTAAACATAATGACATTTGGCATAACAGGATTTATAGCAGGACATGTTAGTGCAGTTTGCAGTAGCACAAAAGGCAGCTCCACAAGCAGAGGCTGCAGCAGCTGTGTGTAGATAGCCACCTTGAGGATCAGCAGAGCATGACTTGGGGTTACTGCGTGCTCTTCTGCACAATGAGGAAGGCATAAATCTTGGTATATTGTTTAGTATAGTATATTTTCAATGCTATTTATTGTTTAAAAATTAAATGAGACTTTGAAATGCAATTTTTCTTTTACAAAAACTATGTGGAATGGATTAGTGTGAGCATTCATTCCACAGTTGATGGAATCTCATTGTTTCCTCAGGAGTTCCAAAAAACTGCTAGCAGGTGTCTGTGTCCTTTCCATCTTGTACATACCCACACAAATAAATCCCCCTGTTCTGCCTTCCCATGTTCCTAGCAAAAGCCTTGGTAGGGACTCCCAGTGCTTCAGAGCTTAGAAATGGGCAGCTGGCTGATTTGGGGCTACATTGAATGTGCTCTGGGCTCTGGAGAGCTACAGGGAACAGGATTTGCTGGAATAGCCTTTAGCTAATATTGAACTGCACATGTTACTAAATTACATAAAAACATATATTAGGGGAATGCTACAGATGCTAAGAAACCAGGTCTTTCTAAACAAGTGTTTATTTATGTGCCAATATTACAGTAACTTCCTGAGATACAGAATCAAATGCTGTATCCTTGAAAGATGATTCTTTGTAGGAAGTCCACTTCTAAAGATGCAAAACTTTAGAAATACTTTTCATGGAATTTAAAGCACTAGTTTAGAATACTATATGAATAAAACCAAATCTTCTCTAAAATAAATGTTTTTTTTGAAATGCTGAATGTGTGAATGGAGTCTTTAAACCTGATTATCGAGTTCAGAAATTCCCTTCTATTCCAGAGTTCATTCTCTCATTCATAATTTAAGCAGAGCTCACTATCTATAAACAACAGTGTTGCTAAGTGGATAGAATAGCACAGCATTCAGATGACAGGCACAATCAAAAGTAGGTCGGTTAAAGAGAAACTACATTCGGATTTTATTACATAAAATATTTAGCAGCATTACTCGAATTTCCTGGGAGTAAAAATAGTTCCGAAGCGGGTATTGAAGCCTGACAGCCGCGAGCAGGCTCTGGGACCTCTGCGGCCGCCGCTCCACCGGGGCCGCTCGGCAGCACGCCGAGCTCCCGGCGCGGAAAGCTCAGGGCTGTGCAGGTGAGCCGCCCTTGAGCACCGGCACGGCTGAACCCGCTCCTGCCCCCGCCCAAGCGCACACGGAGGGCCTGTGGTTAATGCCGCCGGAGCTGTGCTCCCGGCCCGGGGAGGCCTGTCACTGCACCGCCATGGCTCTGCCGCCTCCCGAGAAGCGTCTGTCCCGCCTCCACGTGCTGCGCGCACCGGGGACAGCGACCAGCGACTCCGGCTCAGGACTCTCAGGTGCTGGACGCGGGCGTGTCCCTTGCCAGGGCGGGTTGGGGCGGAGCGGCCTCGAGCAGCGGAGCCCTCAGGCCCCAGAGCCCTCAGACGGGACCGGGGCGTGCCAGCCGCACCGACCCCGGAGCGCGGTGCCCGCCCGGCCGCTGGGGGCACGCTCGCTCTATCCAATCAGCGCCTCCGGAGTGCCAGAAGTCCCGCCCTCCACCCTGCGCGGCCAATCAGCGCCCCCTCAAGGGGTGTGTTCCGCCATCCGCCCCCTCCCCTGCGGCTCATACAAGCGCGATGCGCTGGAAACCCCCGAATCCGCTCGTGACTGGCGGCACTTTTCGCCAATAGCGCTGCGCAGCTGTGG
>NC_031780.1:11864590-11891274 GCF_001522545.3 Parus major | reverse complement strand
GGGCTGGGCCGGGGGTGGCGGTGGCTCTGCTCCTGGCGGGCCCTGCTGGGCCTTTCCGACACTTCAGCCTCAATCCCTGAGCAGCGCGTTGGCGACTCAAGAAGTGTTTCGGGACTTTCCTTCCCCGTCCTGCGCCGAGCCGCCCGTCAGAAGAGAAAAGGCTCAGGTTTGGGGCGGGGGGGTTGGATAATTATTCTCCAAAGCTGAGCCTTGCACGGAGCCGTGTGTGTCGCACGGACGTGCCTTGCCATGAAACGCGTCGTGAGAGAGCCCAGTGAAATACGATATTCGGTAGCGTTTCGGAATCTGAGCACACACATGTGAGAAATAAGTATTTCATTTTTGGGGGAGGACTGGCAGCGGGGTGTCTGCAGAGTGGCTGTATTGGTAAATCTCATAACGCCACAGCATTCTGGCCCTTGAGAATGATTCCTGTTCTTCCTCTCACGGAGATTATTGGTATCGGATTTATAACGCCGAGCACAACTGCAGGTGCATTTTCTTTTAGGAATCGCGTTACCAGGATGAACATCTTTTATTACATTGTTTCAAGCGCTGTTTTGAGAACCAGTTTCTATTTCTTCCACTCATGGCTTCTATTGCCGGTATAATTCTGTGTGCATTGAGCTGCAACTAAATTTCCTTGCTCATAGTTTTAACCTTCCCATGAAAATTGGTTTTGGGCCGTTGAAGAACAGAACTTTGCATCTCGGCTGGTTAAATTATTTTTGGTATTAAAGTGTCAAGTTTTTTAAGAAACTGTACAATTTATTTTAGCCTTTTCATTTTATACTCCGAATCAGAGCCACAGACATGTGTTCATTCTGAAACCTGATAGCTGGTTTAAACATCTTCATATAGTTCATCCAAGGCTCCTGCAGGGTAGAAAGAGAGTTCTTGAATTTCAGAGCAAACTGTTATTCTGATGAGATGTCTCTGTAGCGACAACAGTGACTCACGAATGAGGAATAAAGGAAATTAGGGAAGCTTTGAAGTTAGGTAGTTTATGGCCTAGCCCTGACAGTTTTTAGAATGCGGGGTTTTTTTCTGAAATATGTAGTGTTGCAGTCATGACTGTGTTTTGCCTATTTCTCCCCAAAAGCTTTTGAGCAAGAAAAAAATTGAGGTAGTAGGTGGAATAGAAGGATGCTGCTGAACAAGCTCTGACACTTAAATTGCCCATGTTGGTGGTCAACTACTCTTGGGTTTGCACAAGTGTAGAAGCTGATGGTGTGTTGTACAGTGCAGTGATGGCTTTTGGTAAGGATTAAGTTGCTTGGTTCCCAAGTTAATCTTACAGTGGTTTATTATAAACAGTGAATAGTTTATTCAGGTCATAATCTGATACAACTACGCTGTTTGTTCAGCAAAGATTTTACTTTGCACACAGAATTCCATTGAAAATGGCAGTAAAAAGAATCCTTAAATCAGTGGTGTATGTAAATGTATTTTTGATATGTTGCCAAAACTTAATGTTCTTTTAACAAGCTTTTCTATGCTCTTAAAATAATAATTTGTCACTTCTGTTATTCCAAAAGAAGGTTTTGAAGAACTCTTCAATAAAGGAAAGCTTTTTGGTACTATAGCCAGTGGGTTTAGTAACATTTCTCTGGGTGTCTAGGGCTTTGAAAGACTGACCACACACCACATAAAGTTATTACATAATCTAAATGCAGCCGTTGACAAGTTTTCACACTGAATTCTTTACTACTAAACATGTGAAGATTGTATTGTTGCAGCAATGGACTTGCAAACAAGATGTACTTAATAAAAAATAGATATGATAAAGTTTATTAAGAAAATTGATTTATCTTTTTTGAGCTGTTGAACAGACTTTCTCTTTTAATATATTATTTCCATGCATACTTACTAAAATGAAAATTAATTATTTCTGTGAATGAAGTAGGAAAAATCAGGATCCCTGTAATGTCAGAGATACTTATTTGCGGCCTACTGGGGATTGAGAAACTTTGTGGAATGGCTCAAAAAAAAAGCACTGGAATGTGTGAGTTCGTAGGGACTGAAAGATGACTTTGCCCAAATTTCAGTTTGTCTGTAGTTACTGCTTTTCTTTGGGGAAAGAGTTTTGTTAAATACACTCTCTGTTTAAAAAGATGAGGAAAATAATTGAAGGACTACTGTATTTCATTGCTTTCTAATAGCTACTGAAACTGGGTTCAAACAGGGTAGGAGAAATAGCAATAGATTTTGATGTGATGGATTTTTTTTTGTGTTGTTTGGATGCCATCAGAGGAAAGTTGTGGAGAAATAGGGTACCTAGGCAGAAGGACAATGATTATTTGCCTTTAGATATAAATAGTTGTTGAGGTTGTCCTTTAAATGAGTACAAACTGTGGCATCACTGATTGGGGACAGGAAGATTTACATGACAATACATTGTGAACTTGTATACTGCTTTTGGCTGTCATCTTTAGAAGAACAAATCCTGCTAAAGTGCTGCAGATCTTTCTTCAGGTATCCACTATGATCAAAACTATAGACACATATGCTCAAAGAAGAATTTTCAATTTGTTCTTCTTCACTTCATGGTTGTGAATTGTAGTCCTAAAGATGATGTTTAACTAAGGCGTTTGCTCCATGCACCATTAATAACTGAAAGTGAGGTATTTCTTAATTTGTTGAAGTGAATTATCTTTCTAGAATAGTAAAAACAAGAGCCTCCAATTTCTTTTTCTGATAATTGCATGTTGCAATGCTGGCACAGTTTGGTTTTCATATATTGTATATTACTGAAACTGTCCATTTCTATTAAAGAAATGGCTGTTATAAGTTACTAAAGTTCCCATTTTCTGCTGCTCTATTTTGTCACCACAATTTTCTGCTTCACTAAATCAAAAAATGTTATGCAGGATGACAGATGCAATATACTTTGTCAGAAATAAGTAGTCACTAATCATGGGAAAAGAGCTTCATAGTGGAAAGTTTCAGTAAAATATTGTTTGTAAACTAGAGCAGGTTGTTTATTTATGTTCATTTGCACTTAGGTTTTCTTTTTGCTTTCACTTATGTGTGTCTTCTTTGTTTTCTGCGTTTCATTACATGCTTTCCACCACCCTTTTTTTTCCCAAGGAACTAAAGAAGGAAATGAAATTCACAGCAATAAGGAGCAGAAATGGGTAAATGGCTCTGTCCATGATCAGCAGTACAGTGGCTCTTCTGGGACTGTGGTCACTGCCTTGCATTTTGCTGAACCCTGATCTGTATGAGGAATGAGTCTGGTCACAGATTTAAATTGTTTTATGTTTTATTTAAGACTGACTGTACTTACCCAATTCAATTTTGTCCTTCTTTCTTTTCTTTTTATTCTAGGCTTCCTGCTCTAAATGTGTTTCTTTGCAAAATGAATATTGCATTGTTCCACAAAGATTGGACCCCCCAGTAGAATTTGGAAAGACCACTGCACAGAAATCAAGAGCTTATTTTTCTGGAAGATCTCTGTGCAGCTTTTAAAGTTTTAATCACAATGAATTCAGGCTTATGGAGTCAAGAAAAAGCAAGTTCATCCTACTGGGAAGAGCGGATTTTTTACTTGCTTCTCCAAGAATGCAGTGTCATAGACAAGCAGACTCAAAAGCTCTTGAAAGTACCCAAAGGTAGCATTGGGCAGTTTTTTCAAGACCGTTCTTCTGTGGCGCACTCCAGAAATATTCCATGTAAAGGCAAGAAACTGCAGATTGGATTAAAGATTCTGGAACAACCACATGCAATCCTGTTTGTGGATGAGAAGGATGTTATAGAAATAAATGAAAAACTAGCTGAGTTGCTTCTGGCTATTACTAACTGTGAGGAAAGATACAGTTTGTTTAAAAGCAAAAGCAGGTTAGCTAAAGGCGTCCAGATAGATATTGGCTCACCTGTTAGAGTACAGCTGAGATCAGGAGAAGAGAAATACCCTGGAGTTGTTCGCTTCAGAGGACCCTTAATGCAAGAAAGGTCCCTAACAGGGATATACTTTGGAGTAGAGTTGCTGGTAAGTTACTTGCTAAGGGGTAGTATCAGATATACTTTATGAGGTGAGCTAAATATATCTTCAGTATAAAGAGGAAGCCCTGATAATTTTTTTTTCTAGAAGCATATTACCCCTAAGATCTGTTACCTTCAATCTTCTCATAAATGCTTTTATGTGAACGTGCCATATCATATCAGCCTTGTAATCTCCATGTTAAGTGAAGTTTGATGTGGTGCATGGGCTGGAAGAAGGACTTGAACATACTCTGAGTCCTCTAGCTCAGAAAAATTTAATTCATAGAATCCTGGAATGGTTTGGCTTGGAAGAGACCTTAAATATCATCTAGTCTCAAAACCCTTGCTATGGGTAGGGACACCTTCCACTAGATCAGTTTCCCCAGAGCTCCATCCATCCTGGCCTTGAGCACTGCCGTGGATGGGGCATCCACAACTTCTCTGGGTAAAAATACTTACATCCCTATCATGGTGAATATCTGACTCTCAGATTTCTGTTGAGTACTTTGTTTTCTTGTGTCAGGATACAGTCCCTAAATGCAGGATGGAATTTCAGGGCTTCTGTTTTTGTAGATCCCTATAAGTCCAATGGCAGCGAGTTAAAATAGAGAATGTATTTGTTGTGTGCTTCTTGTGAGGTATTTCTGAAAAATTAATGCCAACCATAAGCTATTGAAGGGTTAGGTTCAGGAAAGTTCTCCTCTTGTTGTGGGAGTATATTTTTCAAAGTTCTCTTTAAACTTTTCCTGACCTCTTTGTAATTCCCACTGAGAACCTCAGGGAATATCAGGCTCAAGTGTTCCTGAAAATCATCTCACTTTATATGGCATATAAGTAGAATTTTTGAATGTTTAGCATTATGTCTAGTATGAAGTAGTCTTGTCTTGATATGATAAAAATTTGATAATTGAAGCAAAATTTGCACCTGAAAAAAACTTCTCTGCTTCTCTGAGTATAAAGGCTTCTGCCTACAGCTACTCTCTAATCTAGTGACATCTTGCTCTTTATTCCCTGAAGATCGACAGTCTGTATATTTGCCACAGATTCTGACGACAGAATTCTCTCAATAACGATAGTGCATCAGGCAAATTCTTAGTGCAGTTTGTCCAAAACACTGGATTATGTTACTGCTCTTTTGCTCTTTTAGTAGTCTGTTTTTCACAAAATACATCATTTGTTTTTTTCTTTCTTTTTTTTTTTTTTATTCCTCTTATTTCTCCTCCAACACTTAGGAAGAAGGTCGTGGTCAGGGCTTTACTGATGGACAGTACCAAGGCAAGCAGCTTTTCAGATGTGATGAGGATTGTGGGGTTTTTGTTGCTTTGGACAAACTGGAGCTGGTGGAAGATGATGACAATGAACTGGAAAGTGACTATGCAGCTCCAGTTGACGCAATGCAGGTAGAACTTCCTCCTCTGGAGATCAACTCCAGGGTTTCTCTGAAGATAGGAGAGAGTATAGAGTATGGGACAGTTATATTCTGTGATGTCTTACCAGGAAACGAAAGTTTAGGATACGTTGTTGGAGTGGACATGGTAAGAAAATAATCTGACTTTAATAACTTCTGCATGTGTGTTAGCTAGTGAATGACATGCATGTAGAAGAAGAAACATTATCCACAAGCTACTTCAGCGGAGGCTGACCTAAAATGGGAAATAAATACTGTGTTCAGAGATGCCCTTGGTGGTAATTGTTTCTTGGCATCAGGTAAATGGTGTCATATTTGATGCTAAACAGTTCAGGTGAAATGCTCTGCTTACTCTGAGGAGCCTCCACTGAGCTACTTGCCATGTTAGGTGTCAGTCTTGAAGTCATGGAGTCAAGTGTTCGTCTTGTGAGACTGGCTTTGTTCTTCTGCCTGTTAAAAAAGTAGGCTGGATGTCTTTTTCTTTTGTTAGCCATTTTTAAAACCTTTTTTTTTTCATGTAACTGTTTTGTTTGACTTTATTCAACCTTAAAATTGTGAGTTTCAAGTACAAAATTTGATTTTTCAAGAAAATGTGAAGCTTGTGTTTAAAAATTATTTCTAGCAACATGAAATTTTAAAAATGAACGGCTTTTAAATTTTTGGTACTTCAAAATTGTTCCGGTTTTGTAGGTTAGATGCTTCCATTTTCTTGGTTGCATTACCTGTTCCCTAAAAATGCAGTGGAATTGCTCTTGCTTGTTTACCAATAATGTTTTTAGAAGAAAAATGCTTGTTAAAGTAGGAGCTGTCTCTCAAGAGATAATGTTTTAAGCTTTTGTCTTTAAAAACTAATGTTTGGCTAGTCTAAATGCAAAATTAGTTACAGGAAAAAGCAGATGTTGTCAAACATTTCATTTTCCTACTTTTTATATTTCTAAAGACATATGTGTGTACTCAGTATGATGTAAATCTTCTTTTGGGATGCATGTAATGTGTTTTTCTATTTTTAGGATAATCCGATTGGAAACTGGGATGGAAGATATAATGGAATACAGCTGTGCAGTTTTGCAAGTGTTGAAAGTACACTTCTTTTGCATATCAATGATGTTATTCCAGGTATGCCCTGCTTTCTTAACCAGAAGGCAGACTTTGATAACATCTAGGACATTCTCCACCTAGGCACAGTTACATGGTTAAAACAATACTGCAGAATTAATATCCTAAATTCACTTGAATTACTTTCTCTGTTACATTTCTCTTCAGTTTTACCCTCTTTTGGGTTACTGGTAAAAAAGCTTTAATACTGAACAAAATTCCTGTCAAATTGTATAGTATTTACAATACTATGCAGTCTGTAATATTCATGAATATGTAATGGGAATCTTTTCAATGGACTGTTGTTCAATTCACTCCTGGAGTTCCAATATCTTGATCAGAAAGCTGTTCTTTCTGTGCTTGAAAGGTGTTGACAGGATTATGTATGCATTCTAGGAGTAAATACTTGGAAATGCCTGTCAAGACTCTGGAAAAATTCACTGCACTAATTCACTAAATAGTGTTAACTTGTAACAACTACAGTTCCCTGATTCCTTTTCTGAAGAAAGAAAAGTTTGTATGAGACTTTTGTTTGGGCACTATCTCTGGGCACGTTCTAATGAGCCTGTAATTGTTGCTCTCACACTTCTATTGACTGATTTTTGTTATGTCTGCCTTCTATTTGCTAGTTTAGTTGACATGCATGTTTTTGCACGAATGTTCTGCTCTTCTCTGGAGAATCCATGGGGACTTCTCCATTTTTTGAAAAGAGAATTTATTGTAGATGTGTTGATAGAAGAAAACTTAAAATTTCTTGTGTCTGTTTCCCATAATGGAAATACATACATACATTAAAGGATGTGAAGTCAACCTATTTGATATGTTCAAGAAGTAATGGTAGACTTTGCAGCAAGCAATTGGTGATGTGATGAAAGCAGATTGTATACACACAAAATGTGCCAAACAAGGCTTTGTTCCTCTCAGTGTTAAAGCTTGTGATGGCAGAGCTTTGTTCAGTTATGTTTTGAGGTGAACTTTGTGTAACAGAGTGAAAACATAGAAAAGGGAAGCTAATACTCTTCATCTACCATATCTCAGAGACTGTGTCACAGGACAGGAGACCTCCCAAGCTTGCCTATACCTCAAGAAGTGGTGACAAAAGCTTGTTCAATCATAGTAAGCCAAAGGCGATAGGTATGTATGGGAAGGGATTTTCTTTACTTATGTAAGATCACAAAATGTATTGTAATGTATTGCAAAAAAGTATTGTCTTTTCTATCAGTTGATGTATGATTTCAGTTACATGTCAAGTTCAGTCATTAAGGTTGGCAGAGACCTTTAAGATCATCAAGTTCAACTGTAGTGAAAAGTTAAATTCTCTGAAGCAGAGTATTAGTATGAATTTATTTAAACATGATAAAAATGGTAAACAGTTTAAATTAAGACTGCTCAAACTGCCTTCATTTTCATGAAAAAGAGTTTGAGGTTTAGCAGAAATTCAAGACCATATTACCTAGTTGTCTAGTACCACGAGGTCAGGGCTGCATTCTGTTTCTTTGGAAGTGTGGTGTGTGTTTGTTTTGTTTTGGTTTTTAATAAATATTGGTGTCTCTGGTCTTGCAAAAGTAGCAACTTCGAAATTTTTAGCCTATGAGCAGATCTACTTAATAGTGATTGTATTAATTTTGCTATGATTCAAATTGAATCCCCAATTGGGTTGAATTCCCAAAACATAAACTTCCTTGAGTCTGTTTTTGTTCAGCTCTGAAAACCCTCCCAGGGGAAAAAACCAAACAAAACCAAACTGAGAGAGAAGCAATTTTTAAAATTTTTTTTTAAAGGCAGAAATAAGAATTTGGTGTCTTTTGATTTTACTAGTGGCTACATTGGCCAGTAGAATACTAATGGCAGTATATTCTGCAAGTTGTCATTTTACCTGGCATCAAATGCTGCCAGAGATGGTCTTCACTGTAGTAACTGTGGTTATATGTTGGTACAAGTTATAGAATTGGAATTGAACCAGTAATTTATGTGAAATTTTAGTGCTTTAAAACCAAAACCCACCTACTGTAACAGTATTGCAAATTCCTTCTTATATCCATGGTTTATAGTCATGAAAAATTTGCTCCTGAGAGGTATTTTCTGCCTTCTTTTCAGCTTGGTAACCTGAGATTTCAGCTCAGAATGTGTATTGGTTTGGTGTAGGTTTCTACCTTGATACATAAGCTTAGAACTGTGCTAGCCTTGATGGGAGAGTTTGCTCCTTTGTGGAAAGGCAGTTATGTCTTCTTGAAAGCGTAGTAACAAATTTTTACTCGGAGATAAGAGTGTAGGTGATCTTTTGTAAAGAGATTAATCTCTTCAATAAAATATTGTTTTCCAGGATCTACCTCTGAACCTGGAAATAGAAGCAGATCTGAAGTCTTCTACACATTAAATGGCTCATCAGTTGACTCTCAGCCTCAAACAAAAACAAAATCCCCGTGGTATATTGATGAAGGTAAAGAGAGAGGATAGTTTTTTATATATTTATTTTAAAAACCCACCAAACAAAGCTAGAGTGTATTATGTTCTTCAAGTATAACAAGGATGAGATGAAATATAGAACAGCTGGACTGTGTTGTCATGGTGGAATACATACTACACCATAAAAAGCATCTTGAAACCCCTGTGAAAATGTTCTCTGTCTTGGTGTGACCTGTGGTTTTATTCTGCATGTTGGAGATTGTTCTTGGCAACTCACGTGCAGTTCTGTTGGATTGCACGTGTTTCACAGGCAAAATAAAAGTTGAGGCTGGGATGGAAGACATGAAGTATTCCTTGTAGCCAAGTATACACAGTAATTGTATTTCATCTGTCTTTGTATCTGTGTTACAGATCCAAGGGAACTGTAACATTCTGCCATGCCAGCTAATCAGTCTGGAAGTGGGAGTGGGGAAATTATCTAAGTATATGTGTTTTTTTTTCTGTATTTTAAAAAAATAATTTCTGTAAAATCTCTCTTTTGGTTTTTAAGAGTATGAGTGCACATACTTGAAGGATCAATATACCTTGATTTGCTTCCAGACCTATTTTTTTTCCTGCTAAACTTTAGAAAAGTGTGGCTGACTGGCTTAAGGGGTAAATACTAAACTGTTAAGTTACACCAGAAACCTGTAGCAGCAGGTTCAATTCCTTGAACCACAAAAGAAAATGGGTTAAAATTGTTCTTGGTTCTCTAATGATTGTCTTTTTTTAACATTTTTTGAGACATTAGCTTCTTTTAATGAAACAGCATGGGGAGAATAGGTGAAGAGGCTTTTGTTCTGTGAATACCAATTTTGTATGGGGGACCCTTCCAACTCAGGGTATTCTATGACTGTGTAGAGAGATGAGAGAAGACACAGAGTGCTTGTGCTGTTCCATGTATCTCTTTTGTCAGGCACTGCGTTGCTCATGACATATTTAAGTCCTTTATTCTTTATAGACACTGATGGATTCTCTGTATTAGAACCAAGTATGTTGTGATAGTCAGTGGAATAAGCACTTTTCCATTTGCAAATCGTATCTGCAAGCAATTATTTATGTCTTTATAATCTGTGAACCAAATAATTTCCTCAGTCACAGTGACCAATGAGCTCTTTCTAGTTTTGCCCCTACAGTCATAATCCTTGGAGCTGTTAACTCATGTTCAAAGAAGAAGCCTCATGTGAGGATGAAGTAAAAAGATTTCAATCTAAACCTTCCTGTAGTTTCTAACATCTCCTTTCTCTGCGCTGTTCATTTCTGTTGCTTGTGGTAAAAGTGGTGGCACTGCAGCAGTGTCTGCTCAGTCAGTTTTGTGTCTCCAGTGTTGCCAAGTGACAAAAGTCTTCCTAAATGTCCCTAGCTGTTAGTGCTTCCCACCTATTACATCAGACATTGCTGGTTTGAGAGCCAAGTCTTTCCTTTTTTAATACAGGGCGACAAACCCCCAACACTTACTAACGTCTTGGTTTTGATTTTAACAGCTGCTGAAGACCCTTCAAAGTCACTTACTGATTCATCTTCTGGATTTGGGCATTCTTCACCACCACTGCAACCACCTTTAACAAACTCTGTGTCTACAGAAAACAGATTTCACTCCCTCCCCTTTAGCTTGACAAAAACAACAAGTACTAATGGTACTATTGGACATAGTCCTCTCTCTTTATCTGTTCAGTCTGTCATGGGTGATGTGAATACCACAGCTACCCAAGAAAGTCCATCAGCAGCAAGCCCAATTGGAAACTCACATGGTCTTGAAGCAGGTTCCTTGGCTGAAGTTAAAGAAAATCCTCCTTTCTATGGAGTAATCCGCTGGATTGGCCAGCCCCCTGGAGTAAATGAAGTATTAGCAGGACTGGAACTGGTAAATATAAATTCTAGTTCACAGTAATGTTAATTACTAGTTTTGTTTCTCAGAGCTGGTGCCTGTATATGCTGCAAAAGCAGTCAGTCTGGAGGATTTACCCAAGCAGGTTGCCAAGTTTGGAGCTAAATTCTTTGATAAGCTCTCATTTTATGGTGCCCTACACCTTACCCTATTAGTAGGCTCTGAGATGTGTTTGTATCACAGTGGGCAAAGGAATTTGTCAGACTGATCACTTTCTTGCTTTAAGGAAGTGTCCTTTGCTTACCTTATGGAGATTGTAATTGAAAAATTAAATTTAAAGGTCCTTTAAGTGGAAATTTATATAAAATTCTCTAGCTGTAGTTGTCATTGTTGAATATAGTTTTCTGTTGTTTGCATAAGAGCAAACAGGCAGAGTGATGACTGTCAGAGCTGTAAGATAATTGACAGTAGTGATATTGTTGATTTGACAGCCATGTGCATTATGTGTTTCTTTGGGCCCTTTGTGAAAAAAACCCAGAGTTGCCTCAAATATGAATTGTTGTTGTGTACTGACAGTCCCTCTGTAGCAGCTGCTGCCAAGGTTGTGATGGGATATCAGTTAAATTAATGTTTACACAATTAAGGAGATGAAGTTCTTTATTTTGGGATAATGTTCAGTAAAATATGATATAAAGCAGTGTAAAATTATGTAAAACACAAGCAAAATATGTGAGAATGTGACTGGAATTCCAGCTGTTACAAAGAAATCCTGATCCTTGTGGGTGTTTTAGGTGAAGTTGGAGCCATAGCTTGCCACAGGCATTCTGAGCATGCTCCTTAGGGTGCCACTTGTGCATTTCTGCATAAAGCCCTGGTTAGTAAGCAGGCAATGTACCTCAAATCCTGTTCTCAAAGATAGCAGCTCGTTATTGTTCATTCCTAGTTTGTGCTGTCTCACTTACTGTACATTTTGTGTGTTTTGAAGCCGGCAGTTTACTTGTGCAGCCAAATCACACTGAAATTGTTCACAATACCCCATGTTCAGTGCTTTTAATTAAGTGGTTAAAAGCTCTTTCTAACTACAGAAGGAATCTGGACCAGGTTAAATTCAGTCTCTCCTCCTACCTCCCCCATGCTGCTTCTGATGGAATTTTTCTTTTATTTTGGATGGAGTGAAGGTTTAAGCATGAAGAAAGAAACATGCAAATCTTAATTATCTCAAAAATTCCTGTTAGACAACACCTCAGTTGAGGCTTTGGATACTGGATTGCAGAAACTGTGTGTATCATGCTTCAGAGTAGCAGAAGGGTGACTTGTGGGTAGATACTTTTATCAAATGTCTTACTGCAGAATTGTAGAAATAAGAAAAACAATGAATTCTCACTTGAATTTTCAGGAAGATGAATGTGCAGGCTGTACAGATGGAACATTTAAAGGAACTCGATATTTCACATGTGCTCCAAAGAAAGCTCTTTTTGTTAAACTCAAAAGCTGCAGGCCAGATTCCAGGTTTGCCTCACTCCAGCCTGTTTCCAACCAGATCGAGCGCTGCAACTCTCTAGGTACTGACCTTCTGCTTATTTCTTGTTCATCACCTGGGAACTGGCCAGGGCTTTGGTTTCATTCATTCCTTCAATAAGTTCTTTGTATTGAGCACTTGGAAATCTGTACAGATATTACTTAATTGAGATTAATGAATAGCAGATTAGCCTGTACAGAATATAGTGATTCTTGAATTATATTTTAATGCTTTAAAACAAGAAAATGATCATATATTTAAAGAAAAGTCATAAAATTCTGGGAATTTTTTATGCTGTACACTTTTTACTCTAGAAGTTGTAAAACAATCTTGCTGAAAATGGTATTTGCAACCCTAGCATTTTATGATTTCATTAAAAGAAATGAAGGCAGTTATTTTTCTATAATCTATACATCAAATTATTTTATTCTCTAAATATTAAAGGAAAGCATGTATTTTTATGATGGAAGTTAGTGGTGAAAAACTTCTTTTTTTCCCTAACTTCAAGTATTTTAGATTTCTTGGGTCACATTGTATTGTTTGGGAAAACAGCAAAGAAAAGTGTCTGATACTTGTAAAATAGTGTGAACAGGGCATTTGTAATGAAAAGAGAAATTAATTCCTACTGGATAAAATTAATTCAGTGCTGCAGGCTTTCTGAAGCACTCTAGTGTAGAATTTAAAGCCTTTTTCACTCTCTGGAAGACAGTGAGTCTCAGCTATAATAAAATGCTATTCTAGTCCAGAGAAGGAATGCTTACACTAAGGCAGAAACTTAGCTATAAAACATTAATAGGAAAATCTCAAGGGGGATAAAATTTGAGGCTTTAAAGTGTCTTTTGAAAAAAAAAATTTCAGCCTTTGGAGGTTACTTAAGTGAAGTGGTAGAAGAAAACACTCCTCCAAAAATGGAAAAAGAAGGTTTAGAGACAATGATTGGAAAGAAGAAAGGTATCCAGGGGCATTACAACTCCTGTTACTTAGACTCCACCTTATTCTGGTAAGTTCATAATTTGTATAGTGGCATCTCATGCTAGAAATGCAGAACATGTGATCTTTGCTTGAGTGACTGTGTGTATTCCTGTGCAGTATTCACACCCAGTGTCCTGTGCTGCAGTCCCTGAGCTCTCCCAGTGTGAGCAGTGAAGTGCTGGTCATGCCCAAACTGCACTGGCCCTTGTGGATCTGCTTGTTTAGTCTGAGGGAGTCACTGGCCTCTAGAAGGTTGAAGGAGAAGGGGTGGAGGGGGGAAATGCCTCTTGCAGGTTTTTGCAGAATCCTGCCTGGGCAACTGGTTCTGCATTTTGCTGCAGGAAAGGATGCTGGGTTGGAGTGGACTTTGCTATTTAGTGCAGCTCTGTCCCCTGTCCATAATTGTCTCTTTTTGAGTTTGTTTAGTTCTTTAACTCTTGTGGCTTTGCTTGGTTTGTCTTATGTTCCTCAGGTATTTGAATAGTCAAAACAACCCTCCTTTTCTTTTTTTCTTTGTAGCCTGTTTTCTTTTAGCTCTGTTTTGGACACTGTGCTACTCAGACCTAAAGAAATGAATGATGTAGAGTATTATAGTGAGACTCAGGAGCTGCTGCGGACAGAGATTGTGAATCCTCTGAGAATGTAAGTAGAGACAAGAACTGGTCTCTAATGTGAATTAGAGTGTTTGCATTCCTGCAAACTGAGAAGTTTGGCTATCTGCTGCTACTCAGTGTATTTTTCTCTAAGTATTTTTACTTTTTCTTTTCAGCAAATTTAATCAGTGATAACTGGAAAGAATTTTTCATTGTTTGGTGATAAATATTTTCACTAGTTTCTTATTTGCGAATGGATCAGCACAAAGCTGTTGTAAAATTAGTGCAAGTATGATTACAAAAATGTTGATAAATACAAGTTCTGTTTGCTCACAGCATTCATCTTTACACATTTTTTATGTTATTGTACTTGAACAGAAAATTATTTGGGTTATCTTATATGGAGTTTCACAATTGAATGGATTTATCAGGGCTTTAGAAGTTTCGTTATTTTTCACATGTGGTCTGCAAGTGGCCAAAAAGCTTTCATTAAAAGAACTTAATATGGCCTTTGTAATTTGTCAGGCACAATGAGTAAATGAGGTGCAACAAAATTTTCCATGTTAAGTTCTTAAGCTTAATTTTTTTCAAAAATGTGAATAATACAGTTGTAGTTCCAAAATTCTGTGGGCTCTCACCGAACAACTTCTGACAAAGTTTTTATTTTGATGAATAAAAGCGTTGGTCCCTGAAGCCTTGTTCTTGCCAGGGAGTGGGCACTTTGCCTGGTATGTTTCAGGGTCTGTGGAACAGGTAGGAAAGCAGGATACACACTGAGTAGCAGAAATATCAGGTGCCTGATGTGGCTGAATGTCTTACTGTCCTTTTACCATGCTTAAAACTTGGGAAAATGAATTTGAATGCTCAGAGCCTCAGCTTAGGTCAGCAGAGCAGCTCTGTGTGTTTTTCTCAAATATTGAATTTTTTTTTTTTTTTGTTAACAACTCCCACAGTGCTGTTATTTTTTGACATTCTGAAATGATGCAAATTAGAGTGAAAACAAATCAAAAGTAATTGACTGACAAATCTGAAAACAGTTATTTTGGTAAGTTGATGATGAAGAATGCTCTTAAAGGTTGTAAAAGAACATTGAGCACTGCATTAAATTTATACTACATTAAAAAATCTGGGAGTCAGATTAAATATGAGAAATCAGTATGTAGTTTTGAAGAAATACCATCTGCAGATAGTTAAAGAAGAATTTGAGAACCTGTATTGCAGTATTTAAGTGGTTGGTTTTGGCTTTTTTTACTTCTCTGACTTGATCACAAACTAGCTAATAGCTTATTAAATCCATTTATCTTAGATATGGATATGTATGTGCTACAAAAATAATGAAACTGAGGAAAATACTTGAAAAAGTTGAGGCTGCATCAGGATTCACTTCAGAGGAAAAAGGTAATGGGGGAGGTTTGCTTTTCTTTGAGACTTACAAGAATCTAATGTGAAGGAACTGAGGAACTTTACAACATAATTATACCAGAACAAGACACCCAAATATTTTTCTGTGGCAGTAGAGTCCCTAGCAGAGATCTGAGTGACCACTGGCTGCTAGAAAGGTCTTTTCTGTTTCCTTGGCTATGTAAGAAACCCTAGCTGAACAATTTCTGCAGTTTTCCACTGCCTGGATTTCTTTTAGTGCCTTCCTATGCCCCTGGAAGTCCCTTCTAGCAGTCAGTGGAGAAGACTGTGATAAGGCTGGGGTTTGTTCTCTTTCAAATTGTCACTGTAATCCCTGAGGAATAAACTTTAGCACTACAACATACCGTTGTTCCCATGGTTATGTAATATTTTAAGAAATAAAACGTTCAAATCATGATAGAAAAATAAGTTTTCAACTTTCTGATCTATTGCTACATATATTGATTAATTAGCATTGTATTATGTAACTGTTTTGCTTTTATTCCAGAGAGTACTACTTTCTTTGTAAATACTGAACGTTGGAACCAGTATTTACTGCAGTTAGTGGCAGGGAGAGAAATACACCAGTAAGCTGTGGTGGGGGAGAGCAGTCCTCTGGGAAGCTGCTGTTGGCTGCATTCTTGGTTAGAGAACTCGGTCTCTAGTTCAAATGAACTTGGGACAATTGTGTGGGTTTTGTGTTACTGTCACTGCTCCTCACTGGCTCTCTGAAGATTCACTGTTTCCTTTTGAAAGCTTTTATTTCTTCTGGAAAAGTTGTGTGCTGCGGATTCCTCTGAAATACAGAGCATGTTTTTTAATTTTACTGAAAAGTTTTGTTACCCTGTTGAGCCTGTACCTTTTATTGGAGACATTTAACACTAAAATAATAAGCAGAGGTTGGTCAAAAAAATATTCATCGTTTGTCATAATCATATTGTGGTAATAAAGCTATAAAAATTAACTTGATTTTTTTCTATGAAAATTTTGAAAACCTACACTTTCGGTGAGTCTTGAACAATGTGTCTGATTTTGCATGCTAACAAAACCTTTTTTCTCTTCCCTCTCCAGATCCAGAAGAATTTCTGAATATTTTATTTCATCATATTCTAAGAGTTGAGCCACTGTTGAAAATAAGGTGCATCTTATTTCTTTCATCTTTCAAGGGTTTTTTCATGTCTCTGCCATACACAGAATTAAATTTATGTTCCACAATTCAGCTTTTAGCAGCAGAATTTGTGTGTATTGTGCACATACCTGAAGTCCTCAAGGGTGATTCAAAAGTCTCCTTTCTTCCTAGTAGTGGTACCACTGAGCATCATGCTTTTAGAATCCTCTCAGCCACTGAATACTCTAAAAATCAACATTGCCTTAAATGCTGACTGGGATGGGAGGAGGTTACAGTTTATAGCAAATCTGATGAAAGTTCCCAGAAACTTTTGATGCTGATATGAAACAGCTCCTACCTAATGGTTTCCTTTTGCTGTTAGAAGCTAGTTAGTCCTGTATGTTTTTTCTCTATAGTAGTAAAAACCATTTCTTCAACCTGAGCACCATCTTTTATATCCTTTCTTTTGTACTTCCAGAGGAGGTTAAATTGCCCATTTGAGGATCTCCTCCCAAATACATCAGAGCTATGTTTATTTAACAGAAACACAGTCTGAAAACATTGGTACTTGTTGCTTGACTAAGTTTTGAACATCTGACCTCAAAGCATACTTAAATTGGTAGCTTAATTCTGTGTTCCTATCCATACAAAATGTGTTGTGGTTTTGTGGTTCTTGTTTTGTGAAGGGGATAATTGGTTTGTTGTAGATATGTGTGTGTTTAATGGAAAGGGGGTTTTTTCCCTCTTTTTTTTTTTTTTTTTGTATTTTGGTGGGGATGAAGAAGTTTCTCCAGAGTGCTTCCTATGGCTTGCATTGGCAGTTTACGTGGTAATGTGCCTCAGAGTTGGCCTAGGTGTGGAAAGAGTCTTAACAAATAGAGCTGGACAGGCTTGAATTTGGATTATCCTTTTGGAGAGTTCTCTGCTAACTATAGAGCAAGTCTAGCAACATTAGCCATCTGTGTGTCACTCCCACTGCAGGAAGTGGTGTAAATATCGCCCTGATTTAGAGAAAATGTTTCATTAAACCCATCATACTGAAGATAATTATTGTTGTTTCGTTTGATATTTTATTACTGAAATTCCTAATTGTCTCTCCAGTGAAAGCTGCTTTATTGTCTTGGAGTTTTTGATGCAGATGCTTAGGAAGTATTTCTCAGTTGGTAGTTCAGCCATGCACAGGCATATGTTTTTAAAACATGCTCTGAAACTCACACTGATTTTTTTCTTTAAATTTTTCCATAATCAGTTCAAACTTAATACTTGACTGCCTGGCACTTTGTTTCTGGGGGCAGGGGGCTGTGTTGTTTGTTTGTTTTTTTTAAAGCACAATGTATTTCAGTGCAGAGAGGATGTTTTGTCGACTGTTTTCATGTAGATGTTATTTTCTTAGTAAGATACAGTCATCATTACAGTAGAGCTTCAGAATCTGTTGTTTTTTTGGTTTTGTTTTTTCTTTACATCTGTTTTTAGATCACCAGGTCAGAAAGTACAAGACTGTTACTTCTATCAAATTTTTATGGACAAAAATGAGAAAGTTGGAGTCCCAACAATTCAGCAGTTACTAGAGTGGTCATTCATCAACAGCAACTTGAAGTTTGCAGAGGTTGGTGACAGCTGTTGCCTTGTTAGAAGTGATCATACCTTAATATCTGTACATTCGGCAATGGGACAAAAGTAGCATTTGGTGTAAAAACATGCAGATATGTTGGAAATGGGAATATTGTGTCAGTGATCCAGGATGCCTACATAACAGAAATATTTGAAGGTTCATATTTAAGGTTATGATATGTATTCTTTGGCTGAACAGATCAAAGTGATTTAGGTAAAGAATTTGTAAAAGAAAACTTCTTAGCTGCTGCCGCTGAGTTGTTTTAAGGACTAATACTTAGAGATACCTCTGTCCGTGGGCTGTGAGTTTAAAAAACATGACTATATTTATAGCACTAGAAGAATGTCTACAAAGTTAGATAGTTATTTATCTCAAATTCATTACATTATATTCTGGCATTTTACCTAGGCACCCTCTTGCCTGATTATCCAGATGCCCCGGTTTGGAAAAGACTTCAAAATGTTCAATAAAATTTTTCCTTCCTTGGAATTAAATATAACAGACTTACTTGAAGACAGTAAGTATATAACATTGCATTGTATAACAGAGAGAGTTGCTGAGAGTGACAGTGAAAGTATTCCTGATACTTTGGGTGGATTTGTTGGGGTTTTTCTTCCTTAGGTATTTGCCAAGATAGTGTGAGATGCTCAGGCTGAGCAGAAATGGAAGTTTACTGAGTAGAAGGCTTTTTTACCCTCATGTCAATTAGAAGCTCTAATTTCTAGTAGCAAAGAATGTATAGAATACAGCTTTTGTTTGTTTACTTAAGTCTTGAGTACCTGTTCAACTGAACTTATTTCAGGAGTGCACTGAAAATTGAGTTATTAGCAGCAAAGCAGTTCATTGATTCATTAGTTCATCAGACTAGAAGGGAACCTGACATGAGCATGTGCACCTGTGGTATATTGTGGGTGTGCATTTTATAGCCAGAATTAAATCACTTCTTTTTGTGACATAGTTTCTGACATTGGTCATCCACCAAATTTTTGATTGCATTGTCCTAAGGAAGGACACCTGGTTTTAAATTTGAGATAAGAATTAATAAAACTGCCAAAATTCATCAGAATAATAATCTCTGAAGTTGCCATGGACTTTTCTCTCACTGCCTTGGCCATCAGCTTATGCTTTTTCCTTTTTCTTATTTTTGGTGTTAACAGCTGTAGGAGCTAAGGTAGCAGTACCACTATGATGAGAGAGCTAACATGATTGAAAAGCCTGTTTTTGCTTGTTCATGCACTTGATTTTAATCATCTTGTTTTGCCACTTACCATTTACTCTTAATCCACATTGAACCAAAGAGAAGTTAAATGAATTACATTTCTCTTTGATTAGCAATCTCATTTTAACTTTTTTTTTTTTAATGTAGTGTTATTCTCCATTTAAAGTAATAGTTCTCCTTTGTTTTCCTATTCCTTTTCTTATAAAACAAAGCCTCCCCAGCCTGGAGACTAATAGCTTTGTTGCCCATGCAGCTCCCAGGCAGTGCCGGATCTGCAGAGGGCTCGCTATGTACGAGTGCAGGGAGTGTTATGAAGACACTGATATTTCTGCTGGCAAAATCAAGCAGTTCTGTAAAACGTGCAATACACAGGTAAGTGCTTGTCTTCATTATTCACATGGGTTTAACCCAAATGGTTAATGCTACAATAATTAAAAGAAAGGTAGAAGAGCATAGTGAGACTTCTTTGCCAGCACCAGTGTAGCTGCCATCCACCAAGTAAGGTGTCTCCTTTGGTGACAGATCAGGAACTCCTGCAATGTGTTTATCAGCGTGGCAGCTGCCAGATCCAGCACTAGACACAGTGGAGAAATAGTAACCACGTGTTTTAAATCCTAATTTTATGTTCATGCTACCTTGTTAGAGTTGATAAATTCATGTCAGCAGTGCTGTGTTTTGCTGTTTGGCAATTGCATGAAGATCCTAGTCATAGTTTATTTTCAAATCTGAGCATAGTAGAAAACTGTTGCATTAAACCTGACCTCCCTTCTAACCATAGATTTGAATTTTCTGGGCAATATTGAACTACACTGGTGTGGAAAAAAAGAAGAAATGTTTAGTCAAGCTGCTGTTATTGCAGTTCCTTCTCTAACGCCATTAATCTTCTGTTCAGCAGTAATGTTCTTTTTAGCTTTGTCTGCCACTGAAACAAATAATCTTACAGGGTTTTTTTTCTTTTCTGAAATATCACTTCAATTGTAGGTTCATCTTCATCCCAAGAGACAGAGTCATAAATTCAATCCATTGTCACTTCCTAAGGATCTGCCAGACTGGGACTGGCGGCACGGCTGCGTGCCCTCGCAGAAGATGGAGCTGTTTGCAGTGCTGTGCATCGAGACCAGCCACTACGTGGCCTTCGTCAAGTACGGCAGGGATGACTCTGCCTGGCTCTTCTTTGACAGCATGGCAGATCGGGATGGTAACCTCCCATTTACTCTCTTCACTTTCTCTTATGTTTTTGTATCTGTAGTTTAGATTTCAGTGACTGTTTCCTAAAGTTTTAGGGATATTGGTGTCATTGAACTTGATGTACTCGATGCTGCGATACTGATCTTGACTCAGCCTTACCTTAGTGCATTGATTTCATGGCAGCTGCTGATTTGCATATTCTGAGTTTCACCTCATTTGGATACCTTAGTAATTAGATGGTACAGATGTAACTGCATAAGTTTCTTAGCAGGACTCCTTATACATTTTTCTATGCTTTGCAAATTTGGCAGAGACAATTTTAAATAATCAACTTCAGGAATGTACTTCCAGTTTAAATTTAAGTTGATGTACATGACTATCAGCATACAAATATTTGTATTACTTTTTCTTCAATGACTTACGGTAGCTGTCTTTAGAATAAAGGAAATAGTCACACATTACAACATCTATGCTATTCCTTTGAATCCTTTTAGAGTTATCAGTGGGAAATTGTTTCCCTGTAATAATACAAATGCCAGTAAAACAGGTACTGGTTTTTAAACAGATCCCATTTAAATATGGACTCTCTCAGTTCTGGTGCCTAATAAAAACAGTAATAGATGAAGTGTCAGACACACAGTTAACAATTTTTGCATGAAGTATTCTTGAACCCCTCTGTTACAGTGTGAGTTGGCAGGGCGAGAAGAATCTTGCCTTCTATTGAAAATGCAACTGCTACAGAAGTAAAGTCACTTTCTTATAACAGCAAGAAGACAATCAAGCTTCATTTCAGAGTGGTTGAAATATTTATGACTGATGTTTGTAAAGAACCATTTTATTTCAGGAATTTAGATCACATGAGAAGCTGGAAATATCTCCTGCTGATCTTAGGGGGGTTTTTAGTTGCAAATATTTTTCTTCAGCTTTTCAAAAACAGCAGGATGTCTATACTTGTGTTGTTTTAATTTGCTCATTTTTATGTGGAAAATGGCCAGGACCAAACAGTACTTTCCAAGTCAGGTACAGACATGGTTTATAAATTCATCAGCTGTTAGCAATTGTCATGTTATTAACAAATTCGGTGCATGTGAGGTGGTTTATGTATCCAGGTCAATCTCCTAAAGTCATACAGAATTTAGTTTTAATGAAAACCCAAAGTTCTCCCTGGTTTTGTGTAGTATTTGTGTGGGTGTGGTTTAGTGGTTAACACTACTAGATACTCTGATTCTGATTGTGATTTCTTGAACAATGCACTTCTCATAGGTGTTTACCCTGCAGCAGTCCAGTGCGGCATATTTAAGTTTTTTAGAAGGTGTTTTCAAGAACTGGTGATGTTGTCATAATACAATTATGTTATGAAGAGCAAATATATGTAAAATGCTCTCCTAATCTGCTTCTCCTTTCCTTATGGTTTAAAAGGAGGTCAGAATGGCTTCAACATTCCACAAGTTACGCCATGTCCAGAAGTTGGTGAATACCTGAAGATGTCCCTAGAAGAATTGCACTCACTGGATTCCAGGAAAATCCAAGGTTGTGCACGAAGACTGCTTTGTGATGCTTACATGTGCATGTATCAAAGTCCAACAATGAGTTTATACAAATGAACCAGGATCTCTGCAGAACTGAAGAGACAGTACAGAGTTACCCACTTGGGGTTTGCTGCAGTTTTGGGTAGTTCAATGCAACCGTTGCTGGCAATGGAAGAAGTTGACTTTGACATCAAGAGGATTTACTGTTCCAAAAACTACACATGGAGTTCTGTCACTGAAGTATTTAAGCATTTTGCACTCTAGGAAGTGTGCTTGTGTGTGTTTGTTTTATAAACAAAGTTAAGTTACTAAAACTTAAAAGCTTTAAGTGCATTGATGATACACAGGCTTTTTTGAAATGTTAAAGGTGAAATTATATCAGGAGAAATCTCCTCTAGTCCATTGGGAATGTAAGGATACAGTGTTTTATCTCAGTGCATTTCTGTGGACAGGGATGATGACTGTCATGTGTTTCTCTACTGCCACCATGTCTCCTCACCCCTGATCTTTTTAGCACCATAGATTCTCTTTCAAAGAGAGAGTAACTTCAGTTTGAGTAAGATAAATTTTAGACTGCTCATTGCATACTCTGTTCTGTTATCTACTATATTCTTCTCCATTCCAAAAATTAACATTAATTTAAAGATCTGAATCCCTGTCTTGCAAAAATCAAGCACACAGACTTGTTGTGTTGTTAACTTTTGGAAGGGAAAGAGAGGAAAAGAAGAGGGTATTAAGGGGAAGCATAATTGCTAAAATATAAAATTAGCAATGAAAGTTAACAGATGTCTTTTTCTAAGTGTCTATTTTTAAAGAAACAAAGCACTCTGGAACAGAACAGCAACTGTACACAAATGATTCCAGGACAAAACAATAAAATCATGGATTGCCTCAGGGAATGTTACTGAAGTGAATTCTAGTCCTTGGTAAACAAAACTGACTTTTCTACAGTACATTAAGCTACTGCTTGGGAATATATTATACATCTGACTCTTCATTTCAGGATTAGTAATATTAAAAAAAGAATATTAAAAATCTCTGCCTGGAAAACTGAAACTATAAATAAAGGTAGATGAGAGTTTTAATGAATACCAAGTACCTGATGAAAACTAACTTGAAAAGCTGCAAAACCTGTGTTAATGTAAAGTACTTTGAAGTCTGTTAGTTCCTGTTTGCAATTAAATACTGTTGTTTTAGTTGCCTTTTAGCTACTTCTGTCTACACTGACTAGCAAACATACAACTCTATATATACAGTAACATCTGGTTGTACAAATTGCATCTATATGAACTGTACATTTTCTGCTCTTAAGCTGTTTTATATGGAAACTTCCTTTTTGGGATCAAGTCTGTAGAAGGGAAGAGATAACAAAATATGACAGAGGAAAAGCCACATTGCAAAAGCCGCTGTTTTAAAGGCAATGGAGACTGGTCCCTTATTGTAGAAAGTGTGGTTACTTTGTTTTTCTTGGAGAACCTAGAGTCTTTCTTTGGGACACACTACCATAGAGCAGTAGTAGAGAGAGGTTTGAAAACTGCTTGAAGGACTAATCTGTGTGAAGCAGGGGGTGCTGAGGGGGTTGATCTGTTCCATTAGCCTTTGCATGAAGTGTGCTCTAATCTTTCACTCTCAAGAGCAACAAGGTTATTAGAAGTGTCACTGTTGCTTTTGCCTGGGAGAGTCTCTTGGCTTTATATTCCCTTGCCTTATTTATCCAGGCTGTGCTCCTTGGCAAAACTCTTCTGTTTCAGTACAGAGCTCTTGATGACTTTCTCTCATGAAAAAATCCAGTAGGTTTTAGGTGATGGATTCTATAACCAGGCCCATTGTGTCCCAACCTGGATGGAGGTCCAAGCCATGACCCCTTTGAACAAGGACCAAACAAGACCCGAGCACAAATCTGTACACAGGACACCAGTCTGAATGTCTGGATTTTTTCTCTTCCCTAGCCCTAGATTTATTTAGGACTTTCCCAGTGCATTCATTTCATATCTCTTCCACTGGTGTGATCTTTCCAAACCCCTCAGCTTCATTACATATAGTTCCCTGTTCCTGCCTAAGCTTGGAGAACAGCCTTGGGCATGCTATGGCCAGAGGAGAGGATTGGAATTGGCAGCCATATTATAGTTTCCTAGATGAGTAATCTTGTAGCAAAATATCCACTCTTTTGTACAAGTGGAAAGTATCCAGCTTTTCAGGATACATACTTGATTAGCAGAAGTTAATTAATACATAGATAAGTGTAAATGAACTTGGCTTCTTGCCTTCAAGCTTCTGGCCTTTCAGTGGAAAAGAAATGTGGACTCTTCCTGTGGGACATGTAGGGAATGCTCTTTACTGTGCACACTTCTTTGTGACAAATACTGTGTTTGGAAAGGCAGTGCTTTACACCCTGCCTTTTGTACTATAGATTATTGCAAAATGGTAAATAGTTTTGCAAGCACTGTATGATTACATGGTTAGTTTGTTGTTTACCACTTAAGAGGGCAGAGATGTCTTCTATAGCATGTAAAAAATTTGTTTTGGCAATCAAGGAGTCTTCTTTTAATCTAAAATGTATTGCTGTGTGCTGTACTGCACTGCATTAGAGGTGATCTGGCAATGTAAATTAAATGTTACAGAAATAACCCCAATTTTATTTCCTTTCTCAGAAACGAGTATACAAACAGAAAAGTGATTTCACTGTGAAAGGAAATTTGTAAAATAACTTATATGCAAAGGTAAAAAAGGTGGGGTTTTCTGGGTGTTTTTTAGCCTTCAGCATATATTTGTAGGGGATTTGAAGAAGCTGTTTTGAAGCTTGCATTCTAAGCATCTACTGCTGTTAACTGTAATGCCCAAAGATTCCAGTGACTAAGCACCCAACATTTATATTGTTTAATGCATCTGGAAATCTCCCAATCAATTCTTTTATTTTTTATTTTTTTTTAAATATGGCAAATATCCTCTCAAATTAATAGCACTTAGATCATTCTTCATGGTTTGGCTCATAAGTACTGCTAACAATGGCCTTAACCTGTGAGTAGGAAAATACATTGATGGCACAGTTCCTGCCAGCCTGTAAAAATGTAAAGTTTCGTAGGACATAAACTTTTGTAACTGGGGAAAAAACCTTCACCCCATACAACTTTCCTGCTTTGCTAAACATTTTTAGAACTAGTGGTTCAAAATAGAATAAATCACTGTGCCACTAAATCCTTGCTGATTTTGAAGAGGGTAAAGAGGAGGTATTAACTAAAGGTGATGCCTTACAGATTTACTCAAGCAAACAAAGTCCTTCAAGAAAACCCCAACCAACCCCACCATAAGTTACAGCAGAAGACTTGTTGTTGGGTGGGGGAGATAATTGGAGAAAAAATTGCAAAAATATCTATGTTTAGTAAAGGTCTTTATAATATGTGATACTGATTCTGTGCTCTTGAAAATTGTAATACTGTGTTGTACTGAACAGCCTGTGAGATTCCCATTTTAAGCAAGTACTGTGTGTAACAAGAATTGCTCTTGATTATAAATGGTTCATTTCAATGCACTTATTTTTCTCGTGCACTTTATGCTCCACTGAGTAGCTGAGCGTGGTCACCATGATCCCTGACAATTGCCTGTTCCATACAATTCCAAGGCACCACCGTGCTGCACACCAGACTGGTGAGGTTTCCCAACTGAGCTGGTGTAAAAAGCAGCTTGAAAGCTCTGTGTATTTTTACCACTGTAACAAAGCATGTTTTTATCTGTTCTTGATGTTTGGCTAAATAAACATCCCATGTTTTGTGCACAAATAGTCTCTTAAGCTTACAAGGCTGTCTCCAAGAAGGCATTAGGGAAACAAACCATTGGATCAGGTTGCCCTCAACTAGCCTTAATTTTATTTTTTTTTTCTAATGGTAGGGCTGAATGAGCTGCTGCTGGAAAGGAATGTACTATGTGCTCTTTCTGTATTAATATTAATTAAAAATATTATTCTTATGGCTCTATTCGTTTCTTTGGGGCTTGGAAATGTGCGAGTGTCATGAAAAAGCATGAATAGAGGGTGAACTACCTTGTTTCGTGTGCTTACAGCAGGATTTATGTTTATAAATTTCTTCTACTCCTTCAGAATTTCTAGGTAACTTAGGAATTGTTGTACTGTATAAAATCAGAGAATTACAATAATCCTTTTCATAAGAATACTACCTGTATCTTACCAATTAGCACCGGATGCTGTAAGGGAAAACCACTGGAAAACAGCTATAGGTACGTGGAGTTTTCCTGGGGGGATTTTATTTTTAAATGCTTAGTGCACCACCTTACTGACCCCAGTGAGCAGCTCCTCCTGGAATAATGCTGTAGCTTCACTGCTGCATCCACAGCTTCCACTTTCTCACTTTCTGTGTGTTTTGTGTCTAGAAAAACACTAACTCCTATCCAGCATTTGTAGGTTTACCTTTTTATAAATTTATTTATTTACCTGAGTGTTTTAGCAATAACAAATAAATAAAACAGCGATAAGTCCTGGGCGTACAAAAGGAATTATTTAAGTCAATTGAAGTAATTTTAAAGTTTTTATCTTACTGAGAAATCCTTAAACGCTTGTAAAAGTAGGTGTAGAAGCTATTTGTAGGAAACAGCTGCTGTCGAGGCTCGGTTTGTTGAAGCTGGGTTTTCCGTGAGCGGTAGGGTGATGATGCTGTCTGTGCTCGCCGCTGCGGCCGGGCCGCTCCCGCTCTGCGGCCGCACGGGGGCAGTGCCGGCCCCGCCTGCGCCCGCCGCTGGCCGGGAGTGCCGCTCCCGTGTCCCCGCTGTGTCC
>NC_031780.1:11818799-11863891 GCF_001522545.3 Parus major | reverse complement strand
CTGTGTCCCCTCTCTGTCCCCTCTGTGTCCCCTCTGTGTCCGCGCTGTGTCCCCTCTGTGTCCCCGCGGCTTTGTCCTGCTGTTCGCAGGGCTCCCCGTGGCCGCACCGGGTGAGGTGCAGACGGAGCTGTCGCTTTTCAATCCCTCTGCAAGGGCCGGCTGTAGCTCGCTGCTGCCGGAGCCCAGGGACGGTCCCTGGAGCCGGAGCTGCCCAGCCCGGGCTCAGTGTGACCCTGAGCCCCAGGTGTGGCCCGGGCTCGCTGCACCGCCTGTGGGCCCGTCATGGAGCGCTGGATCCCCCCGGTGTGAGGAAAGCAGCTTCTATCGGGAGATGCAAAATGCCAGGGGTATCTCAGGGTAATTGCAGCACTCTGCTGAAAGCTGATGAAAAGCTGTATCAACAAGACGAAAGTAGTAATAATTTTCACACTAAGCCTTGGTGCGGAATGAAGCGCTCCGTGCAGCCAGGTCCAGCCGCGGGAGCCGAGCCTGCTGCTGTGGCTGCAGCTCAGCCTCCCCCTGCCCCTGGCTTCCCTCCAGCCCCTCCAACAGCAATCAGCTCAGCCCTGGATGAGTCCCACCTCCCCTGGGAGCTGCTGCAGGCTCCAGCTCTTAAGGACAAAACCAAAACCACCACCCCACCAAAAACCAATCTGCATTTTGTGGCCCTAACTGACAAGTTTTTCAGTTAATAGATCTTTGTATGCAGAAAATTGATAGTGGATATTGTTATTAACTAATCAGTTTTATCAAATCATTAATTTTATTTAATTGACAACAAAAATATTGGAGTTTTTCTGGGTCTAACTCATGTATGTTAACTGGAAATGGAAAAATTCCTTGTGTGTATTTTCTATGTCTGGCTCTGCCCAACTCTCCACGGCCCCATTTGGTTGCTGTTGCTGTGCTGGGGCTGTGGGGCTGAGCTGCCCCAACAGGAGCTGCCCACCCACGCTGGCAGCAAGGCAGGCCTGGCTTCCACGTGCTCTGCAAACTCCTACACCTTTAGCTTTCTAATTTTTGATGAGTCTTCGCTTTCCATCCTCTTTCTCCTTCACTTTTCTTCTGATTCCCTGTTCTGTGAAGCAGAGACATCTGGGAATGTAAGGACAATTGTATAGAAGTAACAATTATACATATTTTTTAATCAGTGTATAAATTGGCTGCATTTACCTTCACTTTGTAATGAGACCAGTCTGACTCTGCTGGTGCTTATGTGTGAAGATGTTATTCACTGGCTAACATCTCACATTCCACACTGCATGTTGGGGTATTTTTAACCATGCAAACTTCCCACCTATCAAAGTAATTTGCAAAGGTAATTTTGTTTCTACTCATCTATTACAATAAATCAATGAATAAATAAATTATAATGCAACAATTAAATGTATAATGAGATGGGCAACAACTATTAATAAATGCAGAGCTAGTTGCCCAAAGGTGAATAGACTCCCCCTCTCTTCTTACAAGTCAGGTAATGATCTTTCTCTAATGGAAGTACAAGCAGCTGTTAAACATGTAAATGAAACCAAGGGATAGATGAATTCACACTATAATACTGTTCTTCAGCCCCATTATTATTGTTACATTATCGGTTCTTCTGTGACTTTTCCTCTGAATATTTAAAGACAAGGAGGGGATATGCAATTATGCTTAAACATCCTTCTGCCAAATGATTGACTGAATGAACCCAACCATGCTGCTAAGGAAGGAGTTGGCTCTCTTCAGCAACATAGATGGTACAGGCTGAGTTTAATCCCAGCAGAGCCATTACAGAACCAGTGTTGATCTTCTGGATAATTAAAAGAAAAAGCTGAAATTTCATGAGGGATAAAAGTCCCTTAAAAAAAACAAAACAAAACAAAACCAAAACTTGGCATTATTAAATAACTATATAAAAACTACACAAGTAGGACATAAACTGATGTATCTTCTAACCTTAAATATGGCTGTGAAATGTAGTATCACTGCTACTCTCTGTATTTGATATTGACATAAGGAAAAGCAGAATACACTTTCTCCCCTGAAGTTTTGTTCTTGTAGTAGGCATGCTTGGGGATGCTTCATGTTTCTTCAGTTTGCACCCATCCTCAACATCTTTTTCCTCTTCAAAATTAATTGTCAGAGAATGGAATACCTTTATTTTTTAATTCAACAGCCACCACAGTGAATGCCTTGTCATTTTACTCTGGCTCTTTCCTGAGCATGTGCTCCTGTTCTCTATCTCTCAGTGTCACTTGCCATGTCTGCATTTACCCACAAACTTGCTTTACCACCGAGATCACATTATTCCAAAAACTTGTTTTCAAAAGAATGACTAATGCAATGGGGTTTGCCTCAATCTGAGCAGACTCTGGCACATCATTAATGTGGGGCTGAGGAAATACAGCACTGCCCAGGCTATCAAGCTGTTCATCTAAAATTTTCATATATTTAGAAGAGTACAGGTTTCCCTCCAGCCCCCCATATAGTTTGAGAATTTCAAGGGCAGCAGCTGGCAGAGAATTCAATGAAGCTACAGTGGTTGATTTATTGTAATAGATAGCAGGAAACAGAATTATCTTAGCAAATTAGTTGGGCTGATAGGAAAGCCGGCCAGCAGATAAGGGGCAGTGCTGATGCCTGGCCTGACCTGCACATGCCTCTGACAGAGTATCACAAATTTGCAGTTTAGGATGAGGCACTGCACTGAGCACAGAGTGCTCAGGAAGAACAAACAAAGCTGCACACAGTGTTCTCCCTGGCAGCACTGTCCTTGACACTGCCCAGCTGCCCTACACTTTCTGGGTCAGGTGAGAAATATTATCTGATCCATTCATCATTTTAGACAATTCAGACATTCAGAAAAAGGCTGTTTCACATAAAAAGCTGGACAAGTCTTTCAGCTGCTTGCTGCAGTCACTGAAGTTCAACTGTATTTACCAACCCCAATGAAGTGATTTCTTTGGCTTCCACTGCTGCACCTCTTTGGCTCTTTAAAGCCCAGCAGCAGCTGGATGAAGGGAGCTATGGCAGTCAGGTGATCTACAGAGCTTTTCCTAAAGTTTCATAGTCTTATATGGGTCTTTCATAGAGACAGAATGGAATTAACTCTCCCCAAACACTGTCTACTCCCACTGTACTTGTTTATACAGGGAAGAACAGAATGCTCAAAGCGTTGAATAAGTTCACAGTATATTCTATTTATCACTGGATGCAGCTGTGTCTGCAGTAGGGCACAGAAGCTGTTTAAAACTGGGTGGAAAAAAATAAGATACATGCATATCTAAAAAGCTCATATTTGAGAGGAGTTCCACTTGGGAATTGGCACTAACTGCTGAGAAATGGACACAGTGTCCTGGTCCCTGCAGGTATTGGTGCCAGTAGGTGCTAAAGCCTTGAGCCCTGGGGGCCTCCTGGATTAGCAGATTCATCAAGGGGATGTAGGAATGAGTTTTACACTCCTGATTAGTAGCACTCTTCCTGTCTTTGCATGGGCTGGGAGCCCTGCTTGGCTCCTACAGCCAGAACCAGCAGCCACCTCCTAGTTCTTGTGACAAGTGTGAGGAAATTAAACTATAAACATGGAGAAAAATACTATGATAAACTTTGGGGCAGGGGGGTGGTGAGAGAGGGACAGGAATGAACCCTTTCTGCAAGGTAAGAACTCAGTGATAAATAGATCTGTGAATATTTCCCAGTCTCATTCCTCACTTGCCAAGTCTGATGCTATTTTCATTAGGCCATGTTACCATACATGTCATTTTATACAAAGGTGCAGTATATCACAACTGGAGGTTGAGGTGCTTGTAGTGAACACAAATGAGCTTGTAATGGTCCATCTGCTTTGATTTTATTTAGTGATCCCTCAAGGGCTGGGAGCTAGAGTGAGAATAACAATGCTTCAACCCATCTGCTATTGTAGTACCAGCTCCAGTTGAATTATCACATGTTCTGAGTGGCTGGCATATGCTGTGACATAAAGCCACAAGAAAGTGTTGCTCTCCAGCTGTTGTGTTGACAAATACTTTTCAGCCAGTCATTAAGTTCAGCTCAATAACCAGGGGGAAACTGTAGCTAAAAGTTGATTATTATTTTATTTTATTTTAAGCATTAGAAATCACCAGTACAATATATTTTATTTAAAAATGTGTCACTAAGGGCACACATTGTATATGAGCTCTAACAATAAAAAATTCGCTGTGATGCCCATAAATTTATGTGTTATAGGATTGGATGGGCATCTCTGTAACTGACAGTGTAAATCTTGGTAATGAGGCTCTGGCTAACCTTGTTTAAGCAGCAGCACATCTCAAGATGTGTGTGTATAAACTCTCTGGCCTGGCAGTGCTACAGGCCACGGACAGGCCTGGCCATGGGAGGAACAGCTCAGGAAAAGATTGTGATCAGAGGCCCTATGCAGGGATAGATAACCAGACCAGCTTTAAACTGAGGAGGAAAGTGAGGTGAGACCTGCACAGGGACAGGTTCCTTGTGGCTGCAACAGGTTCATGTGGCCCATCTGGCACTGCAGACTGGGCTGCAGAGTGTCACTGCTAAAAGTGGCCACTAATTTGGCCTTTACTCCCTCACCTGCCCTTGGTGGCCTCCTGAAGAGCTCAGGTCACTCTGGGGGCTCCCCAAATTGTGCCCACACAGAGCAGTTGCTCCAGAGCAAGTCTTAGAAGAGTGTTTGTGGATCTCTGCTGACAACAGTCAGACTGTCCCCTTGTCCTTCCTCTCTCCACCCTGTCCTCTCAAGGCTGCTGGAATCCACCACCGTGCCTGGGAACAAAATAAAAGGTGTTTCAAAGGCTGATACACAGACAGATGTAAGCGGGAAAGGAGATGTTCCCTGCTCAGGCTGAGAGGATGTTCTCTCTTTCTGTGTGTAACACACCCAGGGACAGCACACACCTTTGGGCACTGCCCACTGTCCAGCAGGCACAAGTTCAGAGAGACCAGAGCCAGGAAAATATCTTCTGGATATTCCAAAACACTCTCCAGGATTCTCATCCCTAATCTAAGCTGTCCCTTCTGCAGGGGAAGGGTTTGCTGAGGGCTACAGGCAGAGGACCCTGAGGGATGGTGCCAAGCTGCCGGTGCCCCAGGAAGGCCGCGAGGGCTCTTGGGGGCTCTGGTGCCCTTCTGTTAACCAATGCACTGGGGAGACAATTCTTAAATAGGACTTACACTCCTGTTTTCCCTCAGAAAAACAATGGACACTGCTCATACCGAGGCATTTCAGCTGTAGAGGTTTATATTTCCCATTGTGCCCGAGACCCGTGGGTGCCAGCTGTCACTGGTGCTGCCATTGTATTGTGATCCCCTGGCTAGAGCAGGAATCGTTGATTACTTTGCCTTTTGAATCAGTTGATTACCATGAATAACAGGCCAAAAAGGCTGTCAGCATTTTGACTTTAACTATAACTGTTACAATTAATTATGGGTTTAATTAGCATATATGCCTAGCAGTAGAGAATATAATACTTCATGGGTAACAGATGATCCTGCAGCTGTAGCATAAAGTGTGATACAGGTTGGGACACAGATAGTTATTAATAAATGGCTTCTATTGTTTGAGGTCCTTATTTATACAAATTAGCAGGCACGACATAATCAACCCAAACTGTATAATTTATAATAATTGATTTCATTTTGACTGACCACCAGTCGGCCTACTACATGCCCTCAGAAGAAAAATAGCCCTATTAGGATAAGTTTAATCCTAAACATAGCTAATGAATCCTATTACTTTAAGGTCATATTTGAAGCTTTTGTTAATTGTCAGAACCATTTTAAATTGATTAGAGTTAAATTAAATCAATGTAATGTTTAGAAAAACAATATTTCTAATGGATGAGGCCAAGCTGACCTCGAATAAACATATTTATCAACCGATTTCAGTGAATGAGAAGGCTAGCAGCTGGGCTCATAATTCATGATTGTCTATAATATGGGAAATGTCACTATCTAGGCCATTAATTATGTCAGGTAATAAATCTGTTGCTCACAGTTGAGCATTTGCCAGTTGGGGTAACAACCCTCTCAGCAAGGTTATGACGTTTAGAGACTCTCTCCTTGCTAAACCCACACTTCACAGCAGTGAAACCCCTGCATGCAACTTTGGGGGGGAATTAATGTGGTCTTTTCATAGCTGTCAATTACCTGACAACATGCCAGACTGTGATAAGTTAGTATGGCATTGTCATTTGAAATAACAAGGATGTTCTATGAGGAAAAAGTTTTGCTGCACTATATAACTACATTTTCCAGGCTGGAGAGGTCAGCTATCAATAGCTCCTTACAGACCAGCACTAAGTGACTGATATCAGTAAATATACCATGTAGCAAAATGTCTAGTGATAATAAAAATATCTGCTTTGCACAGGTTTGAGAATGAGAAATTCAGAATGGGTTAACATGAACTGGGGTACAAGTTGCAGGTAACGATGGGTACAGTTTAACACAACAGGATATAGGAAAAATGATACACAGGATTGGTTTAAAGTTAATCATGCATTCAGCAGCTCAGGAAAAGGTCTGGCATTATTGCAGACAAATGACAAAAAACATCTGCTCACTGCTCAGTATCTTGTCAAAAAGAGAGAAAATATAAACTCAATTTCCATAAAGTAAGTGTGAGAAAATAGTAAAAATAATGGCATGGTAGTAACCAGAAGGAGGGAAATTTTCATTTTATTGCAGATAAATATAAGTAATTAATATAATATTTTTATTGAAAAAGACCAGGATAAGTGATGAAAGGTTCACTAAATTAAAAAGAATCTGGAGCAGATGAAAAAGACTCCTACAATGTTTTGGGCTGCTTTACTTATTCCCTGGAACTGGCCTTTGCATGTTGCATGTTGGTAGAAGACACTGTGCTCTGGTCACCCCCTGGGCTGACCCTGTGTTTGCAATCCCCTTCCTGCAGGCTGCTCTGAAGGAAGCAGAACATCAGGTGGCTTTTCCAACACTGAATTTGACCATTAGTACTAATAAATGGTGCCATCCTGACAATATTAATCAAAAGTTAGCACAGCTCCTGAATCTCCGCTTGTGGCACAGGTGAGGTGTGAGGCACGAGCAGGCACACTCTGCACTTGCACGGACGTGATCGACACTTGGGCTTCGTAAATTAGCTGGGTCTTCACTGAACCACATCAAATGGCTCTCAACAGCCACAGGTATGTTGTGAATTGCCCTTTTTCTGCCTTAAATGTGTCAACAGCTTCATGCCAAGCACTTGTGAAAATAAATATTAAATGCAAGTTGTAAACTTACATATATTATGAGCAATAGATAAATAAAAGGGCCTTTCAGTCATGATATAAAAAATAGTTTCCTGTGAGGAGAAGAAAATATAGATGATTTCTTGACTTCAACTCTGACAGATACTTTGCAGACACTACTTGCAATTAAGCATTTAAATAGAAATTGGTTCCATTTGTGTATAAATTATCAGCAGGTTACGAAGAATACGAGAAAATCAAACACTCAGCTGTGAAACACTGCACTGGAGAGCTGCTTTAGGATATTAAGACAATGACTGTGTGTGTCTTTGTGTGAGAAAGAATAAGAGACTGTATTTATATGGCTGTATATAATTACTATTTCATTTCATGGGCAAAAGCTCTGTGTGTGTGTCTCTGTGTGTGTGTGTGTGTATGTCTTTTCCTTTATGGCGAGGAAAATTGCTCTTCTACCCTGTCTTCAAAATGTAATAACTTTACTTGCAACCAACCACTGTAGACCTGGACTGGACTCTGAATTATTACTGTGAGTTGAAGCATTTCTTTAACAAAACTGAGTCCTTTAATATCCCCCACCTCTGTTATTAGATGGACGAATGAATTTTACTTTGAACATAACGTGTGGCATTGTCTGAAAATTGCCGGTATGAACTGAAGTTGGCAGGTATTTTCTTGCTCTCCTCGTCAGTGATTGCCATTTATTATATGTTGCACCTTTATCTGTCAAATACCGCAGAGCGCTATATTGATTTGTGTCTGCCGCAAAGCAAAGGTCACTTTGATCAACATACTACAAAACCAGAAAAAGTAGGGTTCTGACATTTCAT
The DNA here is from genome assembly GCF_001522545.3 of Parus major. Classification (NCBI taxonomy): domain Eukaryota; kingdom Metazoa; phylum Chordata; class Aves; order Passeriformes; family Paridae; genus Parus; species Parus major. The sequence continues at coordinate 11,855,829 of NC_031780.1, read as the reverse complement.
TACCTGGGAAAAAAAGGACTAAAATAAATAAGAATATGTTTGAGAACAGAGCACTTCAATATCACAGTGTGCAGTAACTGTAATTAACAAAAGAACTGCTCTATTGAGGTTAAAGAGAAAAAAAAAAAGAAGGCAGGTTTTCTTCCAGTGACTGTTCTTTACATGACTGATTCTGTAACATTACAGCTGTGATCTTACTGAAGGGTTACATTCATTACAAATCAAATACGTTTTGCTTCTCAGATTCAGACTTTGAAAGAGCGATAAAACTCTGGAACTCTTTAGGGGTTGGGGAAGATTTTATAAAACTTTTAATTTTAACTGAGAAACCCTAATCAGATTGGGGAATTTTTATGCTATACCCAGATAAGGAAGTGGTCTCTATGTTAGGAATAGTCTGAAGAGATAAATCACAGGAGACAGAAGTGGACCCATTGTAACATTTTGTGTGCCCCAGGTCCACAAGGATTGGAAAGTGGAGCCAGAAAATTAACCCACGTCTTATCTCAATTTTCTAATTCTGGTTCCCAAGAACTTGGTTGTCTTTAGGAACTAGCACACAAAATAATGATTTGGGAGGAAAGTGGTGCTGCAGGTGATGTAGCCTTGTTATTTTCCTTCCTGCCCAGTGTATTTCAGGCACCCCCTACATTTTGCTTCGCTGGGATCAGCAGATATTTCTTTGCATTCTGTAAATAAAATAGGACCTAATTTCTGTGGAAAATTTTCATTCTGGCAGAAACTTCCATTGTATATTTTGGGAATCTGCTCTTCAGTGTAATTCCCCATCCCCTTCCCAGTAGATCCTGCAAAAACACTTGTCATTTTTCCAAAAGGAACCTAGTTTTCTTAGTAAGCATAATAATATAGCAGTTTGGGGTTTTTTCCCCATGCAGCACCCTGATGCCCTCAAGATGCATCTGGTATTTCAGATCCCTGGCTTTTCTAAACAGAAAAATGAATCTTACAAGTGCTTCTGCTCTACCCGAGCACAGGTGACAAAGTGGCCAGGCTGCTTTCCCCTCGTTACTGATGGGAAGTTTTGTTGTTTTTTTTTTCATTTTGCAGTATTCAGTTTTTCACCTGAAGCCACATTTTCATGGAAACTCAGCAGACAGTGACACCTCAGAGCTTTGCTGCACCTCGAGCAGTAGGGTGCATATCACAGCTTGCGTGGCATATGGCAGTGCTTATCATGTCAATAACAAAGTCTGAATAATGCAATTCTTGGTTGTAATTATCTTTTATTATTATCAAGGGTCATTCCTGGGCTCTTCATCCTTTCATCTCATGTGGAATTTTGGGCTTCCTTATTAATTAAATAGCCAGTGTGATTGAATTAGCCAATCAGCTCTGCCTGAAGGGATGAGCACTGATCCAAACAAAGGGCTTGATTCCACAAACTTGTTGCTGTGAGGGAGAGTCTGAGAACTGGCTGCCAAGAGTGGGCTCCTAGGACTTGGCAAACCCTATCCCAGCTAATTTGCAATCATTAGACCAGGTAAAAATTCCCATTTGGATACTTTCCTACTTGGGAATAACTGTTTATCAAGCATGAAACTTTCCATGGGGTTGTTTGATTTTATTAAAAATAATCTGTTTGGAAATAATCACTTGCTGCATAGTGTCACCATTTTTTTTCTCATAATCATATAGTAATTTTAGATTTGTGAAATTTAAAGTGAAAATGGGAACAAATCCTTTTAGCATTAAGAGAGGAGTCCTGACTGTTCCCACATATTGGGAGAATTTTGCTGTAAAATCCTGTATTGCAGAAAACGTCCCACTAATAAAAAGATTAGTCTCTGTCTTCAACAATTACTTCAACCAGACAATGTATGTTCCCTGCTCCTAAACCACAGATTAAAATCCCACATGGCAACAGGGCTATGCATCTCTTAAGTATCTGTGCCTGAAAGGCACATTGGAAATGTATGCAAATGCAGCTCATCTCTATCCTGCTCCACTGTTCTCACTCCCTTTTTTCCTTCCTTTATCTTGACATGTTTACTATTTCTTCTGCACTGTGCTTCACTGAATAGCAGATCAAACTTCAAAGCAACTTTTAGTTTGAAATTTGTTTCCAAGCTCCTAAGCTATTCTTTTTCTGACAGCAGTGGATAAGAAATTGTCACTACCGCTGGTGACATGTCATCGGGAGATACAGGAATAACAGATGGGCAGCACTGAGATAACAGGAAGTAACTTCTTTAAAAGATTGTGTTGACATCACCAACTATGAGAGCAGAGGTAGAATGACCCCCAGAAGGGAATCCAATCTGCTCAGGTCTTTGTGACTCACAGGAGTCTTTTCTTATTTATTTCCATATGCATATCGTGTTGGATCTAAGATTATCTGAAGTTTTAAAACAGCTATGTTAGAATCGGTAGTAACTATTAATGGGGATTAAGATAAGGATGAATGGATCTTGTCACTCACTTCAGTGTTTTAAATGATACCACTAAAATGATGAAACTGTCATAAGAGATAAAATGATTGCTGATGTTACTGGCGTAACTGAATGCCATTAATAAGAGTCATGATTCCATGACTGCAATGTGAGATCAATGGGTTATGACATTTTGATGACAGGCTGATGGATCTGACTTTCCAAATGAAGAATGATTAATTATGACTCCTCAAAAGTATGGCTCATTATCAGCATATCTAGGCAACTCTTGACACCCACTATACATAACACCTATTATGGAATGTCAAAAGTCTTCGCTTTGGGTACATGGCCATGATTTCTGAGGAAATTAAGTGTTCTTACTGCAAGATACTATAGCATATTGCACAAAACTAAACAGTGCCTAGTATCTACAAGGAAAGCAACACAGAAGCCAAGAAAAACAGTGATTTTTTAGCCCTCAGTGCATTTCATATCTAACAGATGGTCCCCAAGCCTATAAGAAAACTGTACTTCCTGATGGTGGTAGGAAAATGATATAAAGCATGACATGGGCTTCATTTGCTGCATTCTATAAAAGTCTAAGAATTTGTCTTCCCAACCAGGGATGAAACAGAATTATAGAAAAAAAGATTTCTTGATTTCAAAGAGACCTGCATTAGTGCTAATTACATTTGGAAGTCCCCTGCTATGCTGCACTTTGTATTTTAAATTTTAAAAAGGTGTGGCAGTGTTTTATTTATAGTACATTACAGTCCAATTCAAAGTTTTTTTCTAGGGTGTAAAATTGCATTCTGTAGAGGTGTAAAATGTATGCTGTTGTGTAAAATTGTTGTGCAGCAGATAACATGAATGCTGTCATGGAGAGTATGTCAGATGCAGGGAATTGTTATGGTAATAAAATGGTGCCTGAACTGTCTGGCCCAATGCCCCATCCTGTACTGAGAACTATTTTTGAAAGAAGTTTATCTGACAGAAGAAACTGCTAAATATAATTTTGAAAAGGTATGTTAAGTGTGGTCTGTTAATCAATGCATGATGTTTTGCTGTCTCCTTCAGAAATCTTTAAAAAGCTGTAGGAAAATCAGTCACAGCAGAAGTTTTTGCCTGCCTGAGACACTTAAAACAGCAAAGAGCCAGGAAGTGACAGATTTATCCAAGGAGATAGAGCACCCAACCACCCTCTGCTATGAGCTTCTGAATCCTTAGATGTAGATATGCAGGATTTCAAACAGGCATTTCAGACAGTTTGAAACCACCATTTTAACATTATATTAATTTGGCTTGGGGCATATCATAATGTATTGATTTTCCATCTAGAACACTAAGACATTAGACAATTACAAGTTCAAGAATATTACTAATTCTGCCAAGTCTTTCCAATTATTTTGTCTCCCAAAGGACAAAGGATACAGAGAAGCTTCATATGGAGAAAATTACCTCTTTTTACACCAAAAACACCCCCCCAAAAAAAACCTAAAAAACAAAGCAAACAAAAAAAAACCAAAACAAAAAACCTCCCAAAAACAAACAAAAAAATGAAAGGAAGAAGTATTATGAATAACTATTCTTTAAACCAAGGAAGGATCTTCTGAAAAAGAATTCTTTTCCCCTACTGGAAACCAGTTGGTGTTTGGCTAAAACAAGGTGCTATTTATTCAGGCAGGGATTTACCTTGGAGTACTCCTAGAAGGAGCTGGACTTGGACCTGTGGATCAGCTTTGGAACAGTCTTAAAAATAGCTAATAATTAATAAATAATAACAGTTACCAAATTCCTCTCTGCTTTGGAAGGTCGGTGAACTCCCATGATGCGGGCTCACCATTTCACATCTGCACCTGCAGAACCTGTGCCAGGATGGTGCTGGAGGAGTGGCAATTTCCAACACTTGCTGGTCTCATGGACTTGCCATTTCATGTGACAAAACAGGAGGTCTCTGCTGGACTTGGCAAGGCACTTTCACATTCCTGCTGTTGACTGACAGGTGAATCACAGTTTGCTTGTCTCTGCCCTGGGCCCAAGCACACACGAAGGGTCCTTGGATTCCTCTTGGATCCCTTCTTGTTTTATGTCTGCACTGTCTGGGGCAAGTGATTACACAAATCACAGGACAATGGATGTCTGTCCTGGATCTCTGTGGCTGGAACATCCCCAGCCAGCAACCCCCAGAGTTTCAGTTTTTATAAATCAGTGTAATTACGAGCCTGTGTTCTCAGGAGAGCCACTGCTTTGTGCTTTACCAGATCTTAAGAAATTTCCTAATATTATGTCACCATATCAACTGCAGGGAAATCCTAGTAAGCAAAGACTGGATCAAGCCCTAAGTGTCAATAGAGTCATAGGTCACTAGGCTGCTATTTTTAAAATTCAGTTTCTTTTCTGGGGAAAATAAAAAAAAAGCAAAAAAAAGCAAAATCTATCCAGATCCAGTATATTTGATGTGATGAGCAGTTCATGATCTGCTCACTGAAGCCTTCTAAGCAGATCATTGAATATCAATTTTAAACCAAAATATTTCTTCATCCTTAATGGAGAAGTCTGCTACAATTTAATAGTGGAGCTACAGGATATTAATAGTGGGTTTAAAGAAATTGCCCTGTGTATCTCCAGAATTACCTGTTGCTTGTTGTCCAGCAGTGGCAGTATGAATGGTTTACAGAAGAGAACACTGTTGTCCATAATTTTTGCAAACAGAAAGAGACTGAGTCTGTTTACAGCATCTCCAGCCCTGGAGCTCCTGGAGCACTGCAGAGGGCTGGTGTTCCCCTGGGAGAGTTTGCAGGCACCTCTTGCACCCCTTCCCATCTGTTTGCTTCTCTGGTCACCAAACCATCCCCTGGGGGGCCTTCATCCCATGTCTGCTCCACAGGGTGCACTCTCCTTCCAGAACCTGGTGTTTCACTTAGCAGTCCCTAAGACAACGACAAAAGTCTTCCAAATAAATTGCTAAAAATCAGCCACATGTTATTTCTCCCTGACTGCTTCCCTTCCACCTGCATGTCAATTGGTTTTTTAGTAATTTTACTTTTTGGTTTTACCCTCTCTGGAATAATTCTGTATAATTTTTATTCTGCCAAATCAATGAATTAATAGTCATTGAAGTTTCTGAAATGGCAGGTCATGGGGGGCTGCTGAGGGTGGGGCTCACTGTGCTTTCCAGTATGAAGTATGTGCCAGTAACTTTTAATAGAAGCAGATTTAAAAAAATCCCAAGTCCTCACCTTAGTGAGTGAGATAGCTCATCCCCAGATGCCCAATTTCTAATTTTAGGAAGTATGTGGCTCTCACACTTGCAGGCAAATATGAGCCCAGGGTGACCAAAGCAGATACTTGGCTGTGCAGAGCACTTGGGACAATTACCTTCTTGCCTTATTCATTCCAGTGAGGTGTTACTCCAGACACCCAGGAATGGTAATTTAGATGTCACAAGGAGTTATTGAACTCCTCATGTAAGAAAGATCTGTACAATTTGCTGTGAGTGACATCTCAGTGTCACAAGGGGGTGATAGCTGGATGATAATGCCACTTACTTGTTTCTTCCCCATCAAAAAGTAGAAAAGCCTGGAAAATGTAATTTGTTATATTAATGATTTTTTAAAATTTTTTCAGACTGTAAGACTGTTTTGTACTTGGGGCTGTACAATGGAGAACTAAACATGACCCTTTCCTCAAAAGGCTTTCAAAGAAAAGCTGCACGAGCCACAGAAAGGTGGACTAACACAGTCCTGGTCAATATAGTAGTCTGTGAGTTAAATATTTGTTCATTTGCATGGCATAAAATGAGTGTCAGTTCTGATTAACTGGGCTTGGTTAGAAGGCTGGAAGAGTAGCACTGCCAGCACAAGCTGGGGAGCAAGTCCAAGACAGGATAGAGCAGCGAAATTATCACAAGAGTCAGAGACAAACAGAAGATTCTCCTGTGTAGGAAAATAGTTCCTGCTCTCTCCCCATCCTGCTCCTCATTTTGTGTTAGTTAGTTAGTTAGTTAGTAAGTTAGTTAGTTAGTTAGTTAGTCTGAAGAAATGAAGAGTAGTAGCTTAAATTAAAACATGTAACTCTTGTGAATGTAACTGGAGAAGACTTTCACCCCTGCATTGGTGATGCAATCTGGGAGAAGTGCCGCTTCTTAAAGAAGTAAAATGTAAGATCTGGAGAAGGAGGCCAATTTCAATTTTAGGGCATTAGCTCTTATTACATGAAAATTCCTTTAGGCCACTAGTTCAGATCAATAAATAACCAGAAAAGTATGGACTACTACTTAGGCCACCACTTGAGTGTTTCAAGGATATAACTTAGAAATGTGATTTCCCCACCCCCATCCCATCCCATCCCACAGAAAACTTGTGATTTTATGTGCTTTTTTATGCATGTATTAAACAAATGGCACAGCTGAATAGCTTTTCTTAAAAACTGGACATTCACCAAAAAGAAGTTTGCCAGCACAGACAATTAGTCTTTCTTCTTTTAACAATAGATTGACTGACTGGCACATTTGAAATGCGAGCGTATTTTTTATTCCTCCGTTCACCCTTTGAGCTGATAAACATGAACAATGGGAAACAGCTGGGACAGGAAAACATTTTAGTTTGTATTTTCAAAGCAAGCAAGAAATAAACCCATCAGTGGGAGCCAGATCACATCTTCTGCCTTAGGGGTAGTCAGCAATTGGGGGGAAAAATACGATCCATATTTTTAATCAAACATTACATATTTATTAATGTGCAGCTGGCCTATTGTGTGCATGATTTTTTTTCTTTAACGCTGTGCTGCGTCCGTCAGCCTGACATTGTTCTGTAACTGACATTACTCTATAAGGATCTGGAAATGCACAGATTTAATAGGAATCATTGAGACAATTGCTTTCTGTATTATTAGGTCTCTGTGACGTAGGTACCATCTGAAATTCAATTTTAGAAGAAAAATAAGATATTGTTCTATCAAGGCAATTTTGTGCACCTGTGATACAGTAAGAACATACACCCCCATGCTCCTATTTTCCTCCTCACTCATCTAACTTCACGGCCGTCTAATGATATGTGCCACTCTTTTGTTAAAAATGTTTGGCCAAATGTATTTTGATGCTTATTGAGATTAAACTTTCAGTACATCTCCCTGGTAGCAAAGGTTGGGCTGTTCATTAGTTGGAGGTTTGGCCTTGTCAGGTTCCATTGACTGCTGGCTAAAAGGATCACTTTATCATCATTTGTCTGCAATGGAGACAGTCTTTATTCAGCCTTGATTCCTCTGGGGTCACAGCTGTCATAACTTCACTTGCTTTATAATGCAGACCCCAGTTTCACAATCCCCTTAGGTAATTGTCTAATAGATTCAGTTTACCTTAATATAGGTAATATGTTATTTACAAAGAAATACAAGGGAAAGTAAGAGACAATATTGCTCAAAACATCCCCCTCCTAACCTACTGCTTGGGATCAATCATTTGGAAATTATGTTAAACTCGGTTCTCATTTTGAATCCAAAAGGGAAATATACCTTTTTTTCTGAGTTTTACTCTGATCTTTTAGCTGCAAATCTCTAGACTGAGCCCTCAGGCCTGGTTTTCTGCTGGTGAAAGTTGAGATAACTCTGCAAATTTTGATAAGGTGATGGTGTTTTGGAGAATGAAGCCTTCATTTGCCCTTATGGTTCAGATCCTGCATATTTTGTGTGCTGAAAACTATAGTTCAGTTTAACTCAAAACAGTAAGTTTGACTTGAGGTCAGTGTGTTAACCTTTTGAGCCAGAAACCAGCAAGGGCAAGGATGGGCTATGTCTGCCCCTCCTTGTCTGAGGTGGGCTCTGAGGAGGGTCTTTCTTCTATGGAGCTCATCCAATCTTGCATCTCATGTCAAAGGAACTGGAAGTGAGACAATTTCCTCCAAGAAAAGTCCAACAAATCAGCTTGTCTCCATTTGATTTAGTAAAACCTGAAATCATTTTACAAAACCTGGAAGAGCTCCATCATGAGCCTGTGAGATGCCCATTTCTGAATGCCTTGGTAACCAGTGCATTCCCCTTGCAGGTCACCTGCTGCCTTTTTCAGACCCAGAAACAGCTTGGCTCCCCAGAGGAGCTGAGCAACTTCCACATTTGGTCTTCTTTAAAATTCTTATTAAAAGTGAGGGGGAAAAATCGGAGCTTGATTTTTACACGGGCGCTTCTGCTTTTACAAAGTGCTGGCAGCTTCAGTTACTCTAAATAAGATATACTTATAATATTTTTTATTTTGTATCTTTTTAGAATTACAATTAGAAACAATTGTATGGTTCAGAGGAAGTAGTTGCCACACTATGTTCTTAGTATCCCTACCAATAAAGATTTGCATTTCACTATTTTCAATAGGAAGAATGATGTTGCCAAAATATCCAGATAAAGCACATAACAGAGACAGTTCAACACCAGATTTCTAATACAGAGTTGTACGGGTCCAGAGAGATCCCTCTTTGAAGGTAACTGCTTAAGGGGAGCAATTTCAGAGTCTTTAATCATTAACAGAAAACCTTGATGTAAAGTAAAATATAATGAAAAATAAACAACTTGTGGTGGGAATCTAAACTTCAAGAGGGAAATTGTACTTTCCATTTGTGGAAGTTTGTGGATGCTCAGATCCACAGAATGGTCCCACACCTTCCTCTGCAGGAGGATTCAAACACCAAATCCTCTCCATGATTCACTGACGGGCTATTTCTTTTTCAAAGTTTTTCCTTTTTTAACAAAACATGTATTCCATTAATGCCACTTTCTCACAGTAAAGTTTCTTTCAAATTCCACTCAGTCATACCTTGAGTGTGAGCTTATGCAGCAGCATGTGTTGAATTTCCCAGCTAATATCTTAACTAGAAGCTGATTTTCATTTGAGCTTCTAATTCAATGCCACAACTCATTGCACTGCAATATCTTAACTACAGTTGGAGATTGGTAAGTAAACAAGGGAATGCAGCTGTAGTGTTGTGGAAAGTTACCCTTTAATTATCAGCTTTCATTCATTTTCTCTTATTTTTTTTTCCCAAATATATTCCATGTAAGAAATTAATTCAAAAAAGCTATAGAGCAAATAAACATCACACGGGGGGAAAATATCCCCACAACCCCCAAAGCAATCTTTTAAAGGATTGCATAAAAACTGGATATAAATGCCTGTTTCCATGTGTACTGCTGCACCATCCATGAAACAGCCTTTAAGACAACTCATCTTACAAAGGAAAATGTCACTAGATATAGTGTTGGTCATTAGGAGCACTACAGTGCATTCATCTGCTTGCACCCCACTTTGATTACTATACAGCAAAGATGGCCACAAGCACTCAGAAAGTTTTATTGAGGCTTAAATCTTCATTCAAATGATGTAAAGGGGCATTGAATGAAGATTTAGAACTCTATAAAACAGCTTGGCAGTGTCTGTGGCAATCTATGCCACATAAAAACTGAAATGCTTCTACTTTCTTATTGAAACATTTCTACTGTAATTCTTTAATATTAGGTAGCAGCCACAGTGTTGGGACATTACCACATCTGGGAGTATTTCTCTTACTGAGGGTTTGCCTGCAATCAATTGTGCAGGATATTATAGAATGTTGATGTCTAGGACATAATGGAAGAGGAATTGTTACTGCAATTACATATTATTATGCTTTTCAGAAGATAATGTGGGTTCATTCATGTGAGTATTTTGAACTGGCAAATACCCTAATTGCTTACATGTCTGTTATAATCCTAAATCCAGTTGACATATCTGATGTATTGTTGCATTTTAATCTGGCCACTTGCACGTGTCCTGTTTATGATTTTCCTCTGACCTGCATGAACTGTGCAAACAAGGAACACGAGTGGTTTGTATATTGCCTTTGCAGTTCTGGGCTGAGCCAACACCCAGGGGACAGAGAGACAGAGCACTGTCACCAAGTGTGCTTTTTTCAGGAATATAGAGTTAGCTTGTGTAAGAGCAGGGTAAATGCTAATGATCTGATTATGCTATTATGACAAATTTATGGAAGAATGTGTGTACTGCTTCAGCTCTCCTCTCCCAGCGTGTTGGACTGGCGGAGGATGTGTGGTGAAGTATTCACCCATTCACTTAACCAGGAAACAAAGGCAGATGATTAAGAAACATCAGTATTCTGAAGCAGCAATCAAAGTGACCCTGCCAAGGAGTGAAGAACAGCAAGCCCAGCCAAAAAGCGCTGCAGTTGTCTCGAGTTAGAACTGCAGGTCTAGAGGCAGCAGTTTTCCACAGACTCTCCTGAGGCAGCAAGGAGATCCAGACCAGAGCAGCTGGCTCCATGGAACAGGATGGTGCTCATGGCAGTCTCACTTGCACATGGACTGACAGAAAACGGCCAGAGAAAAGATGTGCTTTTAGAAATTCCTGCTTAATAATCCACTAGAGGGAGCTTATGTATAACCTCTGCCAGGCCAATTATCTCAGAACCCGGTGTTGCATAATTAACAAAGATGAGGTAGTTATGAGGGGGATATCTGTGCTGCTCTTCTTTTCTTGGTGTGTCATCCTGGACCTCAGGAATGGCACTTTTGGAGTCTCGAACTGTATCCAGAAGAGCAATTTGCTTTCCTCAAGTGGAATCAGCATTCTCATTGCCATCAGCTGGGATTCACCTTCATCACTGACTCACTCAAACCTGAGAAAAAACAGCCACAGCTGAGTGAGGACTTACACATAAAGCATTGGCAAAGCTTCACCTAACCTATCCTCTGTCCTTGCCTGTTTCAATTCCGACTGCGAAACAAGAATTCAGTAGCTGTGCTTCCCACAGAAGTAACAGGCAAAGTACCTGGACTGCAGACTTTGCTTCCTGTCTGCTTCAGGAGGACAAGGCTTTCAGCACAGTGTTTGCCTGGCACTGCTTGCTTTCCAACTGGAAACTGCTTCCTTTTCCAGGAGACAGCTGCTATCAAAATTGGTGTCCTTGACAATATTTAACATGCAAACACCTGCAACTACTTCCTATAGTGATAGCTAATAAAAAGACAGGTTTAACTCTCATATCAGAAATATCAAATTTAGTTTAGTAGCAGAGATGCACTAGAATTACAATTCTAGCTAAATCTAGACACAACACACTTTCAAGCTACATACCCACATAGTACAGTCTAAGTAGTCAGATACACTATCAAAAAGCTTATCATAAAACTTGAAATTGCTGTATCCTTTACACTCGTTGCCTCTTTTTCTTTCTGTTTTTTCTGTTGGAAGAGAAAACTTATGACTACACTTCAGCTGTCACCAGCTTTCAAGGTTATACTGATAGGAATGAGAAACATATTCCTAATCTGCATACCAATGCATTGAGAATGCAAAGGCAGGCTTTTTGCCATTGAATAGATGATGATAAGGTCTTAAGTCTTTTGAATTTCTTGTGTTGTACTTGTATTATCATATGATTTCTTAAGCCAAGAATGAATATGTAAATTTCTTGCCACTGACTTGCTCCAAAATAATGGACATTACACTTGCACAGTGGCAATTCAGAGTGTAAAATTGATTAATATTTGTTTTCAAAATGACATGCAATGATGTATGGATCCTTTTACAACTTAAATTAATACTTTAAAGAGATGAATGGTCTCTACAGAGGATGTTAAAGTTCAAGCTGAGAAATTTGCATATTTATATTACAACCAACTGATAATAATTGTTGAAACAGAATGTAATGTGGTTCGTTTTTCATTTTAATCTGGTTGTACTCAAACACAGGACCTCATTAACTTCCAGCAACTAATACAGCATTATCAGTCCCCATAAACCAGGCTTGCCTTGAATTTATGAATTTCAAAGACTATTTCCAGTGGTGAATCGCTGTTAAACACTGGGTCAGTCACTAGCAGGTGAACTCCATGTCAGATGCTGCAGAAGCATGAAAGTTACCTGGGCTAAAGTGCTGCAGAATCCCATGGCCAGGTGCCTACTTGTTGGCTGACACTTAGAGCCAAAATTAAGGTGTGATACCTTAATCATCTTACCTTTGAAAGCTCACTCAAAGACAGCCTGGTTTACTCTGGATGACCAAAATCAGGAAATCCAACTTCAACCATTTCCTATCTTAGGCAGTATTCTTTAACATTTAAAAAAAAACCCAAAACAACCCAACAACAAAAAATGAACAAGAGATCTTTCATTGAGATATAAGGTTTGCAAAAGGAAAATACATGACTTTTCTTTGAGTAGATAAGGAAAGTTGGAGGATACAGCTGAAATAAATACTATCCACTTGGGTTTAAATAACAGTAGCAATAGAATTAGCAGTATATTGCTTTCTGAGGAGAGAAATATAAAATAAACATGCTGTCAAAGTAGTGCATTATAGATATTCTTGTGGGTATCCTTTTACATTTCCAGATGTATCAGGAAAACGTACATCTCTCTAAGAATGAACAGCTAGCAAGAAACTTCACAGCTCTGTGAATTTCTTGTTGTAAAATTGATATTGAATCTTCTAATAACAATGATTATTTCTTTAGCTCACTAAGAGTTGATGGCTATAAAAAGAGGAAGTGTTGTTTACAGTGCCCCATCTTCAACTTCTTTTTCATTTTCCTGCATGAGCGTTAGTTAAAGGCTGGTGTGACCCTTCTGCTCAGGAGATCTGGTGTGTGGCTGCTCTGGTAGGATGGAAGAGCAAATGTACCTTTCCTTTCACACTGTACCAGCTACAGGGAACTTGGGGCTCAAAGGGGCTGTCTGACAGCTGGCAGTAACTGGACTAGGGATGCATTTGCAATCTCAGAACTGTGTTCCTACAGGGAAGAGGATAACGTTCCTAAACTGACTTCCTGTAGTCCAAATGTTGTCTTTAGGCAAAGAACAGGCCAGCCCTATGGCTGCTTTGTGCAGTGCTGGGAAAGTCCCAGGAGGGTCTGAAAAAGGGAAGGAACACTATAGAGACTCTGTAAAGAAAGTAAATGTGTACTTTGCTAATAAGAATACCAAGAACTTAAGTGAATGAAAAGCTCCAAAATGTCAATTCCTGGCATTATAACTTATTTCCTAAGAATCTGTCCAGACTTCCCACTCTAACCTCACAAAAACCTTTTTAATAAATATTCCTATCAGCTGACAAATCCGTGGAGGACAATCTGTTCCAACCTGTCCCAGCCTGTTCCAATCTGTCCCAGCCTGTTCCAACCTGTTCCATCCTGTCCCAGCTGCATTCTGATAGGACATCCATTTATTGCAACTTTATAATGGTGCAAGAATTGACTCTTTGGATGCTCCTCACAAAATCAGTCCACAGAACAGGCCAGGAAGACTTCCTGTTGAATTTCAAAATTTGTTATTGAGTGAGCTATGCTGCATCCAGGCCACCACAAAGCTTAAAAACTAATTCAGAAAAGGGCAGGCAGAGCAGTGAAACATCTTCTCCAGCACAGAAACTCATCCATCCTACATGTTGGTAACTAAATGATGACTAAATAATTGATTTTTCATTGTGAAGGGTATGTACCTTCCTGTGGAGCTCTGTAGTGAGATCTGAGCTGTAACATATTCACAACTGATTTAAGAAAAGTGGAGGAGTGTATATCCTGGTGGCAATTTAATATCTAGTAGAATATTACCAAGACAATAACATAAACTGACTGAGGCTTGGTGACGAATCTCTGAGCAACTTGGTGATAAAACAGCCAAAGAGAAAAGATACAGACAAAAATGCAAACATTGCACAGGTTGGGGGAAGGGAAGAGAAAACAATACCCCAAACCAGAAACACCTAAATAATTTATTATCACTTAGCAAAGTGAGAGAGTAATTATGGACAGTAAACATTAACTTAGTGCTTAGGCAAGGAATGGAAAAAACATTTATACACAGCATCCCTGGCTCATGAATTCTTTTCAGTGTTTGATTCCAAAGGTGGTATTACAGAAGAACATTGAGAAAAATAATAATGACAACAACACTTTGGAAAGATTACTGAAAAATTAATTAGATAAGATTCCTTTGATTAGGACAGGAAAGCTTGAGGAAGGCTTTGTGAATAGTTTATAAAAACACTACCTAACATAGAAAAGGTGATTTGGGAATAAATGACCACCATTTTTCATAATACTGCATCAGTCATGGAGCAATCTGGGAAATTACAAAACAGCAGGTATATAGAAATATATATTACTTTACATGTTTCCTATTTTATCAAAACAGTCTTCTGTACTATATTTGGATGTTAAAACTATGTGTGTGTTAAGAAGGTGACTGGAGAAAATTTGGACAAGAAATGTCCATCAGAGATGATTAAACCCAATGATGCAGATCTAAACAGCAGTCCCTGAACTCCAGGTTTCTGGAAATAGTCAGACAGCCATGGGGAAATTTTCATTTCATTGCTGTAGCCTTATGGCTGTTTTTGCAAACATCTGCAGGAGCCAGTCTGTGGGGCTAGCTGCTTGCACAGAGCACAGCCACTGCTCTGCTGTGCTGGAGTGGAGGGATGGCCAGGGCTGGAACACAGGAACTCTTGTCCTGCTCTAGTCTGAGCCAAGCAGACCACAGAACACTTGGCTTTTCAACCCCACCAACTATACTGGCAAATTTTCTTACTGTAGCGAAGTTCTTTGCCAGTGAACCCACGGTTTTGTAGTACAAGTTCCAGCAATCCCTTGGAGGCAATGAGGGCAAGTTAAGCCATCAGAAATATATATTTACAAGTGGAAATTGTTAGTAATACTGCTCTTCTTTTCCCCAGAGACAGCTCCATTGCCACAGCCTTGAGAAACACATGCACACACACACAGACACAGAGAAACAATCAATAGATACACTTAGAAATCCCCTTATACCATGTCGTGCTTCACAGATTTTGATAATATCAATCATAATTGAGTTAGATAAAATCCATCTGACTTTCAGGATGCTGGGGTCAGCCAGGGACGCAATGCCTCACTTCACATCAATTACCACATGTAGTAAGGTGGTGGTAAGCAATTCCATTTGATAGTTTGCAGCTATAAATAGTTATATGGCAATAGCACTAAAGTTGGCTCTTGGGCACAATACAGAATCATGAATTTTCATTTACTTATATCTCAGAAGCTGTTAGGCCTCCTGGTCTGAAATGTGAACCCCTGATTAGGTATATCAGTCTTTCTATTAATACAATATATGCAGCTGGTAGGTGCTTTTGCATGAACACTTTATACATTTTCTTATTTCATGAGAATATTTTCTTTACAAATATGACCACATGATACATAAGGATTGATTAGAAATTGCTGTGGCAAAGCAAACTTGGTTTCCGTCTCCTTTATTATCATATTCTGTCTTTCACTCAGTTTAGGGTCTGCCCCATTCAAGTCTCTGAAGGATTTCAGTAAGGTTTATTTTACATGCTTTATAATAAATTCTCAGCAATTTGAAAGCAAACAGAGCAGGTTTATTAATCAGAAGAGTAGTGCAGAAGGGTTCTGAGAAGGGTCTGATATTTTTTGTACTTCCTTGCTTTGCCTAAATACCTGCTCCTTTTAAAATGCTGTTTTTTATTACATATTCTGTATTTTTAAGAATGTTAGTCAACAGAGGCAGAATGGACATAAAGTCAGATTAGGAATAAGGCAGGAGCATGGGATGGAGTTTAACTGCTTTAAGTGTGAAGATCACAAAGAACCAGGCTGAGGAGCACCTAAGGAAGGCTGGACAGGGACAACAAGAACAGGATGATGGAGCAGAGAACTGGGAGAAGTACAAAGGCCAAGTCTCCCTAAACATCCCCAGGTATCTCTATGGTCCATAAAAATGCAACAGAATTCATTTGATATTTGAAAAGCGATGTGGAAGTGGGGGCTGGGAAGCAAGAAGATGTACAAAGCCCATCTGACAAGAAGAAGAAACCCACCACAAGCAGCAGCTTCTGTCATGCACCACATTTCACCATGGATCAAAGAATGAATAGAAGAACATTTCATGCTCTGTTCTGGAGATTTCTGTGGTGGAAAAGGGTCTGATTTCACTGATGAGCTTGTTTCAGAAGCAAATCTGCCACAAACAGGGGTTCAGAGTACTCACACAGAACACTGCTTCAGTTTGCAGAGATGCTGGGGCTGGAGGTGTTGAACAGGACACGAGGCAGGGAAAAACAGCACTGGGGCACTGACTGGAACCAAGTGATGTTAAATGGAATAACAGTGGCTGTGCAATACCAGGGAGGATTTAACAGTCAAGAACAGAAAAAAGATGCTTCATCAGCAAGATGTTGACATGGGGTCTAGATTTTAGGAAAGTCTTGCTCCTTCTTTCACTCTGACCCGAAGACCAATTGTGAACACCATTAGCATTTTGATCAGTAAGGAAAATCAAAAAATGTTCAGCAACCTCAGAAAGAATTAACCTAAGAAAAAGTCTTCTAAACAGGAGGAAGATTAAATGCATTAAGGATGTCATAGATATTTGAACAAAAGTCAATGATTTAAAGGAAAGGCAGATTACATGTGCTGAAGGAATGCATAGTTGTCACTAACTCTAGATGAATCACTAAAAAATATTTGAATGGAAAAGGGAAGGCTTGCTGTAGGATCAGGTAAGAACTTTATCCTTAATTATGATTTGATAGGACAGACCTAATTTTAGTAATGCAACTTATG
Source organism: Parus major (assembly GCF_001522545.3). NCBI lineage: Eukaryota > Metazoa > Chordata > Aves > Passeriformes > Paridae > Parus > Parus major. The sequence continues at coordinate 11,838,832 of NC_031780.1, read as the reverse complement.
TAAAAATTGGGCATCCATTGCTTTGGGAGGCCCAGGTCACAGCCCACAGAGCAGCATCTTGCTGATCAGAGAACTGGTATTTAGCAGCATGAATTGAGCTGCAATCAACAAGGAGCCTGATTTGTGTTCTAAATTGGTGTTTAGCAGCATGACCTGAACTGCAATCAAGGGAGAACTCATAGCCTTTTCTAGGGGGAGCAAATGGATATTTTCCAATCTCATTACACAAAATATTTGTAGTATCTTAAATTAGATTGGAAAAGATCCCAAAGTATTTTAACATGAGATCTGTAGGAGAACTTTTTGAATATGTTTTAGAGCAAAAACCTGCAGAAATGTAAAGGTTCTAGTAAAAGACTTACTCTAAGTATGCCTTTTATAATTTTTCACATTATAAAAGGAAAAACCTCTGAAAAGCCATTGTAATATAAAAAGTGGGTATTTTGTGGCTGTTCCTTCATTAATTTCTCTGTTCCATAGCACACTGCAGTACCTGCATGAATTGTTTGTTTTCTTCTTCTGCAAACCAGAAGGCTTCCCACAATTTCATCTTGATAATAAAGGTATATTGCCTTGTGTCATAGGCCAGTTTCCTGAGGTCACTACTCAGAGGATATTTGGTCATAGCATCAAATAACTATCCCTTTTCACAGTCAAGGATTTGGTGGCCTTATGGTGAACCTGATGCCCTGTGCATCATCCCACTGGCACTGCTTTCCCTGTAACTGTCATCAATTTGATATTATACCCCAAATAAAATATTGCTCAGTATCTTCCCAATTGGATATTCTAACAATCACCTCCCATGCTGTTTTTGTACATTTTGTGTTTGTCTTGTGTTTTATTTCATCTTCTATCTCAATCACAGCCAACGGTCAATGTGAAGATCTGGCTCCCCGGCCTGTTGCCATTGCTCTGCATATTCATGAGCAAAATCTTTCCATATCCACATGGCAAACCTTTCAAACTGTCATAAAGAAGAAATAATCACCTTTTCTTTAAAATCTAACAAAGCCCACCAGAGCTGTGTTCTTTGTATAATAGTTAACATTGTCACTAGTAATCAATTTATTTTACTGGTAAAGACAGTATTCTCATGACAAGTCAAAGACCTTTGGAAACAGTACATCTGTGCCTGCTATTTAAGCACACACAGACACAAAGAAGCAGAATATATTAGAAACAAAAAATATGTCAGCTTGTATAATGGTCCCATTGTTTGCTCTACCAGAGAGGGATTGTGCCATAACATATGATGCTGAATGTGCTTTTCTTGTTCTCCAGCCTTCATAATAAAGTATTTGATGCAAATACTCTAATCACATGGAGAAGATGCGGATGTTAGTTGTCCTTCCTTTCAATGCTATCCCCGCTGCCTCAAGAAATATATTTTTATGAATATTAAAAAACCCAAACAGCAAATTGATGGAATTTTGCTTTAGTGTTTTACTTTTAATAGCAGGTGCTCGATTCACGCTTGGCTCAACACGAGTCCCTCTGTCAGACACTGGAGTTACACCACTGCAATCTTCAGCAAATGTCACCTCTCTTGTGCCTTCTCCATTAGGCTGCTTAATTATGTTGTATAGGATAAACCAGAAAAGGTAAAAGAAGGCACAGAGACCAGCATATACCCCATGAAAGTGCTCCATATATAGCACAGAAACTGTATGCAGCCCTTTGCAGCACTTCCTAAAGGGTAGTGCCCACAATTTACAGGAAAAAGTGGCTTTCCAGAGTGTAGGAAGAGGTAGAATAGGTCAGTTCATTTGTTTATAACCCTTCCTCCTGTGCAGGGGAAGTCTTAAGTCTAAGGTGCAACTTCAAATACACAAAGTGACCTTAAGTTGGAAGGAGCACATTGACCTTTAATTATTCTGCATGGACCATAGAATTACCCAGTGCTAAAACAGCTCATCCTGTTCAATATTTCTGTTCCTACTCATTTATCAATGCTTATAAAGAATAGGGAACATCTGCCCACAAGAGAAAGACAAAGGGCAGGAATAACTTTGGAGAGGATGATGACCTCTAATAAGGACTGGCAGCAGAGAGGAGTCACAGGCCTACCCCAGCCACACTCCACAAAGTGTCATTCTCTCTTGACAGGCAACTAACCCCTTGGCAAGCTTGCCCCTTCCCTGGCTGTGCACACAGCTCTGCACAACTGGAAGCTGCCAATTTTTCTGTAATGGGAGAAAGGGTGCCCCATGAAACAAACAGGACAGGGGTTTGTTCCTTTATCCCATCACATTTTTATCAGAATCAGCAGCCTTGATCCTGTCCTACCTAAGGCTGCACATCTTGTGGTGTGCTGCAGGACCTGCCTGGAATACAGGGGAGCTTCCAGAGTTCTGCTCTGTGAGACTTAAACATGTTCTTCCCAAATTGTTTGGTAGGAATATCATAATGCTTCTCTGCTTGTCTGGATTTGAAATGAATGGACAGAGCAGGTAAATTCTTTCCCTTCCTGGGCACTCACTCATTAATAGGGCTGTTACATGCATGTCTACAGGACACTATTGCATACACTGAAGCAGCACATAGGGCTTTAGAAAATCAATAACTTCCATCTTATATTATCAAATTTCATAGTTTCTTTATGGAAACCAAAGAAACTTCATATGTGTGTGATTCAACCACTGCAGAAAACAATAATGCATCAAAATCAACTTTAAAGCAGCACTAGTTAAGTGGCATAGACTAAATATTGCCTGCTGCAGCACGCAGCCAGTATGAAACAAGTAGAAATAAAATCAGAGACGCAATTAAAAAGCTCTGTAAAAGGTACCTGATATTAATGCACTAGGTCCATGTGGCCATTAACATCTGGCACAAACAGAAGGGGCCTGCAGTGGTTTGTGTAAGGGATGGAGCTCCCCGGGACCCATTAACAACCTCAGCAGCCCTTCCCCCAGACACTGGGCAATGTAACAGAATTCCTACATCTCAAAAGCCCACTCTATAAACAGAGATGAAATCTGAATATTCAAACCTTCAGCCCTCCTGCTGAGCACAGCTGAGCATGCTGCAGCTCAACTTCAAAGCAGGAGAGTCATGAGAAAGGAAGCACAGCCTGGTGGCACTGGGGACTGGGAGCTGGTGCCTGGCTGGGCTGGATGGCTCTGTGTGTGTGTGCTGTTAAACTGTGCTGCAATGTACACAGCACATCTTCAGCTTTGCAAAAACAGCCTCAACGTTTGGCTTTTCTCAGGGTCAAAAGCACTTGGTTATTACTCGACAGTTAATTTACATTTCAAAAGACAGGCCAGCTCTCAATATACCATTGCTATATTATAACTTACTGTGGCTTTGATAATGATTTAGACTTTACAGTAAGAGCAGAGGTTATTTTGTGCTGGGGCCAGGTGCTTTGAGCCATGGAGCACTTGAATGCAGGGCCATGTGGCTGGGACCATGCACAGCCATCCCCATCACCAGGTCTGTGCAATGAGGCCAGGACTCCAAGCTGCTGCTGGCCAAGGATGGAAATTCTGGTTCCTGGGGCACAACAAGAGTTAGGCTATACTGCAACAGCCAAGACTGGGGATTTAAAAAAATGCTCATGGATTTGGAGATTCATTTGTATTTACCTGTACTGCTCAATTTTGAATTTGCCTCTTCTACATGCCAAGCATATCATCAAACCACTGGCAGTTCAGAGGATCACTATCAGTGGTAGATCCTCAAAAATTAACACTGTTCTGACTTCCTTACTCCTGTCCCACTCTTCACTAAAACAAAAGCATCTTTCCTCCAGACCATTTCCCAAAACCGAATGTCTGCAATTTAGACTAGAAGGAAAGTAATATCCTTTTTGAGGGAGTAGTACAAGAAGATGCCTTTGTCTTCCTAGGGCTTCTGCTGATGCCCAGGGACTATATCCAGTGTTTCCATCTAGCATTCCATGCAAGTGTCATTAGTGACACCTTACCTCACTCAAGCTCATCTCTAATGAACAGGAACAAAGGAGCCTGGGGTGTTTCCTTGTAAAAGTGTCCCAAGGTGTGCTTGTAAGAACACCATTTCTGTAGGAGTGACCAGACAGCTCCCAGACAAGCAGGACACTGCGATGAAAACTATTAGTCTATTCTTTATAATGTAGGACTTTTAAATTGCTTAATTGCAGTTGTTGGGGTTTTTGCTAGGACAGTTCACAGCTTGCAGTGTTTGATGAGACATGTACAATGCAGCCAGACAGAAGTACTGCTGCTGTACTCCTGTATCTGAGTGTAAGATCAATTTACCTTTCTTCATCTTTTAGAAACACAGCCTGAATTGTAATCTGTTTGGTTCTTGTACTGGATTTACTTGTTGCTTCTTTTATCCTTAATGGGAACATACACACACACATTTACCTTTGGGTCACTCATAATTTCTGTTTGCTCTCTGAGCACTCAGACTGATCCCTTTTTAATTATCTCTGCTTCAAGGCCCATTCTAAAAGGTGAAATTATAAAAGCATTTGTGCAATCTATGCCCAAGTCTCTCCATATGCCCTTGTCGGGCTGCAATAGCATCATTGCCTCTCACTGAGTGCAGCAGCTCTCTGAAGTTTAGATGGTAGCAATGGAAATGGGGGTTGGTAAAACATTGATAGGTTCAATTTTTCACTGTCAGTGAAAACATTTTTATTAAGCAGATATGTTAAAAGTGAGAGGTTTTCAAGAACATGCCATGAGGTGAGTTGCAGTTGGGAAATCCACCTTTACGCTGACAGCAGGTGCAGAAGTCCATCCTGGTGATGATCTTTAGAAAATATAGATCTGAGATTAACCTCACTGCCCACTGTATATCATATGCATGTTATCAAAACCTCATCATGGATCTGGCAGGAAAAATATCTGGTTGCTATTAAATAAAAAGCGAGGTGGTGAAGAGAGTTTTCCACAGTTCAGTGCATTGTTTGTTATTGGGATCACAGGTTTGGGGTTGGAGAAGCTGGAGCAGGGCAGAAATATTCATTTCAGGCCCTGATTCTAAAAACTTTCAAGCCTTAGTCTTAACAAAAGCACTTGTATGTATGAATTACACATGTGCACAGCTATGTGTGAACTCTGGCACTAGATATTTACTCAGTAAACTGCCTAGTTGGCAAACAGCTTTGACTCAGCATAGCATAGTTGCACCTCTAAACTGCACTGAAAATTCCTACAATCATGAAAGATTCCTTATCAGGTATTATTTTAATGAAGAAACAACCAAACCATCAAGATCAGTCACTTGGGGACTCGTATAACAAGAAATTTCTCATATAACAAGAAATGAACTGCAAGTAAAGATGCTGGGTTGTGCCAAGGATGAGATACAGCAGTTTCTCCCTCCAATTCCTGCCCACTTTATTTGTTTATCCCACCAAGACTGAGCACAACAAACAGAGTGACTGTCCAGAAGCACTGCTCCCTTCCCAGCTCCATCACTCAGCAGCTCTAATGGAACTTTGAAAGCAGTGACTCAAACAAAAACTTCACCTGCTCCTGCTCTCCTCAGGATGCTGAAGGGTGCATCTCTCATTGAGTCCACAACACTTACCAAGGCAGTAAGAAGGGAAAAGAGTGTCTGGAAAGGTGTTAGTGAAATTTCTAGCACATAATTTATAGGGAAACCAAAGCAGCTTTTGGTTTTGAGCTGATTATTTACTTACATCATGGTTTGGAGATGATTGATATGATTATATTGTGCTCAGCTTTTTCTGCAATGACAGATTAAATATTTATTTTAATTACAACCTATAAAACGAAATTTTTCTGAAGGTATTGGTAGTATATTTGTAAAACATATTTGCTTATAGCTCAGCTGACTAAAATTTGTAGTTAATTAAATTAAGAATTTATCACATATTTTACCAGTTCAATGCATTCTTGGTAATCCCAGCACATATTGAATTGGTATGGAGGAAAGACATCCGTATTAAGCCCTCAAATGAACCCCAGCACGTCAGGGGTGGAGCTGTGCAGATGGGAAATCTGCCCTGCTGAGGACCAGCCTGGTGTATGTAAATGTCGAGGCTCCCAGTCCAACACACCACTAGCCAAATATTTCAGCCTATCACCACACAAACACTATTTCAGAGTGAAGGTGTGAAGTTCAACTCTGTTCACTTATTCCTAATATGCATATGAGGCCTTGCTGGTTTTATTTTCCCCAACCTGTTTGCCATAAAACAGTGCTCATCTTTTAATCTGATGTCCCAATATTTAGGTCTTTCACAGTGGAAAAGAGATAGGGTTTTTGATGCATGCAAATTACTTTATTCTATGCTTCCATGAGATGAAGACATTGGAAAAAGGTATTAATTGCAGGTAAGCCATATCTGTGACACATCACAGGATATTATTTCTTCAAATTCCCATTTTAAAATAACATCAAAACTACAGTGAATTTCCTTGTGAAAAGAGATAGAAAAATGGAATTATGAGAAATAAATTTAATTACATTTTCCTTATGTTCTGATGGAAAAAGTAGAAATCAATATTCCTCAGAAGCTCTAAAAATTGCTTGTCCATTTCATGAGAAAACAGTTAAGTTGTTTTTTTTAAATACTTATTCAAAACTTTCCTTTAGTCATGGGAGATTACAGGATAAATCCAGGCCCATTTACCCCCTGAAGGCAGGATGAGAACTCATGAACACCAATGCAAATGCAGAATATGTCCAATTGATTTCTGCAGTTTTATTTCTAAAGTACACAAAAATACATTGCAAAATAGTTAAAACCACTGTGAAATGTGTTGAAGGGTGCCTCTACAACCTCATCTAGCTGTTTTCAGAGAGAAGGTATTGCTGTTATTACTTGTGACTCAGAGTCAGTCCTAAATGCAGCTCTCATTTTAGTGCAGCCAAAACTAATATTCATTATTAGGTGCAAGTTAGCTATAGATTTAATGACCAGTTCCTTCCATATCATAGACTGTGAGATTTGAAGAGGAATAGAAAATGCATTAAAATAAAGGATAATTCCTTTTAGCATTATTTCCCATTTTAAAAGGGAAAAAAGGAACCTGACAATCAAAGTAAGGCTGTTATATTTCCCTTGTTCTAACAAATGTAACCATTCTTATACAAAAAGATGAATTAATAACTCCTGTGTACCAGCATCAGAGATTGTCTATGGAAAAAAAAAATAACCCTTTTCCATTTGGATTGTGCTGATAACATTTATTTTTCTCTTTCCATCTGGAAACCCTGTGGGTATCATGAGAATTGTAGCGAACCTGATTGGGGTCATGTGTGAGGGCACTGGGATCAGAGCCAATGTCACATCCAGCCCCCTGCAGCTTCAACAGCTCCCAGAGAGAGTGTAACTACAAATCTGTGGCATACTGGGAAATGAGGCTGGTCACTACTGAGGTCAGTGGCCAGAGTGCTTCAGGCAGCCTTGGGAGCAGTGATGGGTTCTTCACCTGCTGCAGATCTATTGAATGGAGTTCCAGTGAGGAATGCTGCTGTGTCCTGCAGCAACAATGCTCTAAATCTGCTGCTTAATGGAAATTGGGTGCAATCATGGAAATACATGAACCTTACAAACAGCATGGAGAGAGCCTTCTATGTTCATCTGGCTGAACATCATGCTGTCTGAGATCAACAGCCTCTGGTTTATTTATTTGCTAGGCAAGGTTGCCGAGAAGAAAATGGACCAGACCATGCAAATCCAGAGCTGCCCTTCTCCCCACAAGACTTGTATCACAAAGATTGGATCATTCTCCTTTCTCACACATTATGAACTGTGTGACAGGACAAAGCAACTGAAGCCCTGCTTTTATTTCTGCCCTCTGAGTACAGCTACCAACACTCAGGGAATCTGAGTTTATGGATGCCTGCACCATGAACCCTACCAAGTGTAGGTATGAGATACATTGCACACACAGCTTTGCCAGGCTGGCAGCTGTAGGCACACAAAACTGCCCAGTGTCCCACTAGCAGCAATTGTATAATTGTATAATACACAGCTTTAAAAATATCCAACTTCTCAATAGTATTAGTGAAGCACACATATACATATACATATACATATACATATACATATACATATACATATACATATACATATACATATACATATACATATACATATACATATATCATAGAAGTAAAGATTCTTTGAAATGGAAATGAAATGGAAATGAATGGGTGTGTAATCCTGCAGAAGGAAGCATTTATCTAATGAAAATAGTTTGATAGCTTCAACTGACACTGAATTCTCTGGGATAATAAGTCTGGCTGGCTGGTATCATCTCCAGAGAGGGTTATTCCAAATTAATCTTGTCACTGTGCAAAGAACCGCAATTCAACTATTCATCTTTCCAGAGATGAATGTTTTCATCAGATACATGTTGTCATGGGATGCACTTAGGTCATCTGCTCTGGCTCAAACTCAATTCTGAAATTAGTCCGTGCTTTTAAGGTGCTTTTTCAAAAACAATCTGATACGTGAAGTTTTGTACATGTGTCTGTAAACACGTGTGTATACTTATGTCTATATACATACATACATATATATGTGTGTGTGAGAGAGAACAGAAATTAACATCTGCTTTAGTTCAGCACCTGTGCTTTTTGCCTCCCTGAAAAAATAAGTTGTTTCCTGCAAGAGCAGATCACTCTTGGATCTTTCTCCACATCAGCAGCAGCACTGCACTGTTACACCTCAGTGCTTCAATAGATGAACATGTCTCCTTGTGAGAGGTCCAGTGCCCTGTTATTCAAAGCCAGAGTGTTGTAATCACATGCTCTTAGCTTGTAAACAACAGAAAAATCGGTAGACAGCCTTCAGAGAAAGATTCTCTCATTCTGGCCTCTTAAACTATGCCTGAACTTTAAATTGTGCTTGGACTGCAAAACCATATATGCATTGCATAAGTTGAAAATTTCCTTACGATGTTTTAAGATTTCTTTATAATAAATCAGGTTCTAAATCAAGTGTTTATTTCCCACTGGATCTGCATGCAAGGTTAAGAGAGCTGGCATGCAGAAAAGGCAATATAGAGTTTAGTGCCTGATTCTGAACATGTAAAAGGAGATTCCAATGGGAGCATCACAGACTTGAGAGTGAGCATGCATACCATAGGTATCCCTACTCAGATATGTACTGGACCAGTACTGTTTCACTGTGTTCATTTGGCACACCAATTTCATAAAAATAGCAAAATCTGAGAAATTACAAGGGCCAAAACATTTTTCACATGCTTGAGCCAACCATTTAAATTTAGCTGGTTAGAACAAACGGGATAAGCTTCAAAAATTTAAAAATCCTATAAATTAGAGCAGAAAATCTTCTGCCAAATTTTACTGCTTCAGAACCAAGAAAGACCCTTGGAACAAAAAAATGTTTGGATGATTTGTTAAAAGTTACTCCTTCTCCTTCAGCTTAGGTGGATAAGGTAATACTGATAATACAATTTGCCAGGTTATCTTTCAACAGCAAGCTTTCGAATTCAACTGTTTGCCCTATTTATGAAATTCATCTCACAGTTATAAGTTATCTCTCTGCAGATTATGGGAAATGCCTGACTTGTTCTTCCTGGGAAGCACAGCAGCTTCAATGATACCAGTGATGAAAAAATTTTCATTTTTACAACTTGTGTATAACCATAAAAGAGAGAGATGGAGGCCTCTGAGGGGAGCAGGACCAAGTCAGCTTGCACTGGATGAAGTTCCCAGTAATAAGGCTTTGGGTTCCTGCTGTTGGAAGCTCTCAGAACCAATATGATGAATGCAGTAAGGCACTGCTGTCCCACTGAGGGACAGGGGACACCCTGCAGCTGTCAGAGACCTGCTGCTGGGGGCGAATTCTGCCCCACTGGGAGCCCAGCTATGGCAGAGCGGTGCATTGGGCTCCCTGCACTGGCCAACACTCAGGAGAGCCAAACCTTTGGGTTTGGTACAGTGGAGTCAGTACCTCTATTGTTTTAAATTACCTTTTCCACACAGGAAACCTGCAAAATCTTTTTTCATTCAGGAGCTACAGATACCCTACACTAACCCTGAGTTCTTTCTACCTTTAAGCTGTCCTTTTCTATTCCAAGCTTCTCCCCCCTCTTCTCATGCTCCCTCTCCCCCAGTTAATATGTTGCATCTTATTTCATGCTGTGACACCATTAGTGGAACCTAATCTCCTCTCTAAAGTAGACTATTAGTGTTTGGTTGGGGCCACTTATGAGGTCATACGCTCACACAGCACTTATCTGAAGTAAATGCCTTGTAGCTAATCAGGAAAAGGTAACGTGCCATCACCCTGCCCACAGCTTCCCAGCACCCAAATCCCACTCATTTACAGTGAGAGAAACCCCAAGCAGCCCAAGGTTTGATTTTTCCTTTTACATGACAGAAGCCACAGCCCTTAAGTGACTAGGATAGAATGAGAAAGGAATAAACAATTAGACAGGGCTGCTGGAACAAATCCTCCTGTTTCATTTTTCTTCTTCACTTGTCTCAGCGGGAGTAGTTTTACCTCCTATTGACACCCATTGTGCTCTTGGCTGCTCACTATGATGCAGCTGTTTTCTTAATGCTCGTCAACCCTCTCCCTTTTTACGATACAAAGGTGACTTGTTAATACAAATGTTGTTGAAACCTTAATAACAATGAGTCCCAGTTGTGATCAATGATATTGCACCTTGGCAAGGGAATGTATCAATGCGTATGGATTCATTTAAAAGTCATCTGCTCAAGGCTGCCGATTTTTTATTTTAAAAATCTCCGCATAAGAAATACGGCTGTTCTATCAGACTGACATTTCCAACTCTACTGGGTGCAGTAACACAGTATTACAGTTCTACTATTTCCTGTCATACCCACTTAGTCTCATATCTACCATTTTCTATCTGCCCCAGAGACTGCATTTAAACAGAACCCGAGTCTTCCAATGAGATCCTCAAACCCCAGTTATGCTCAGTCCTGTTAAAAAGGTGCTTTGAGGCACCTGTTCTTCTCCATAGAGAACGTACTTCCAAAGAAGTCACGATTCTCAATGCCATTTTTGTTTCATTATCAAAACCTCAGCACAAACCAGATGTTATCATCGCCTAAACACTAGCTGAATTGTCTTTGAACTTACTAAGCAGCGTGTTAATGTTATTTCAGAAAGTGTATTACCCTTTAAAGCTCTGTGTATGAATGGCCACATCTCAAAATGCCATTGTGTTCAAAAGTTAATATACCATAGATAAAGATGACAGACTGGTTCTCCTTTATGGCATCCTTGTGTGGCTGCTGGTGTGGTCACATCAATAGATACATGCTAGTGCAAAGTGATACTGGATTAAAAGATCAGGAATGATGAAATTGAATATAGATACCCATATATGTAACTCACAGGGTGCATAATCCATAGAGAAGGGTTGTTTTCAGATGGGAAACAAGCTTGAGTGGACCTCATTCCTGGAATATTCTCAGTTCTGGATCAGGGTATTCTAATTCATTTCCTACTTAATCCACTCAGCCAGAGACATGGTCATTGGACTATGTAGGGATCAGTTTGCCCTAGAGAATAAAAGCTTTTGGTGTTCAAAACATGAAAGCTGAATCATTCAGAAAGATAGCTGCACTGCTATTGTAATTCTGAGTAGAGGAACCATGTAACACAGCTGCTTTATGCTTTGAAAACTGTTTCAGTGCTCCAGTGTCATATATTCCTCCAGATCATTACACTCTCACATGAAACTAATCAACATTACAAATTGAAATTAATCTAGCAAACACACTGTTTCTTATTAAAAAATTATTAGGTTCCATTACACTGTTTTAAAAATCCACACAGGGATTAGCTAGAATTTTGACAAGTGACAACCCCAAAAGCAGGAATAGCTGCTAATGCCTGATTTATAAATCTTCAGATTTTGTACCTCTGTAATGGGAACAATAGAATCTTTTTTGGACCTTTGGTTTGTGCTAGGACTCTGAGTCACTGAATATTTTATGGTATTCAATGAACTACAGTATGAGTCATTCATGAGCTTTCAAGTATTTTTGGAATAGTGTTATTTTGCTTAAAATTGCAGAATAATCGACTAGCAGAAATGATAGAAAATGCACCACTGTAGATTTAATAAGATCACGTGGTGGAATCAGAGCATATACACATCAGCATAAAAATTAATTTAACCAAAAATTAGGTCTACAAAGGAAACAAGGGATTCAACAATGAATTGTTAGGGAGTTATTGTATTCTGAACAGGACCCATTTTACTGGAGCTGTTCACGGTTGCCAAAAAGTTCTTGCCTCAGATGCTGTCCGTGCTTCCAATACTTATTTCCATACTCTGCTGCAGTTTACCCTTTCTACAGCATTCTGCAGACATGCAAGGTTTTCATGAGCACTAAATGATTAAAGAGCTCGATCACAGGGCCATCGGACACTATTCAAAGGACATGACCAAGGCAGCTCCCATCGGTGAGGTCAGTGAAGAAATAAATCCAATTGAAAAGAGTCAGTCCTACCACAGTCTGGGACACAGACTATTCACAGCACTCCTAGTGTGAAAGAGAATATCCAGATTTACATAGGGATCTTTTCTGGTGTGGGGTTTGTGTGTGTGTGTGTGTGGTTTTTTGGTTTGTTAATTTTAAATTCATTATATACCATAAGAGTGGTTTCAGTGTAAGGACCCGAATCACCAACATCACTGGGAGACAGGAAAAATAAACCAAGCTCTACACAAAGCACCTGAAGGGCAGTGGCAGAGCCCTGAGCTCACAACCTTGTGTTTGTGGTGACCATCCAGCACTGCTTTCCACACAGGTTCAAACGAAATTACATTTAGTCATGGTTCTCCTGTGCAGAAATCAGTTTTGGCTTTCTAGCAAGGCTGAATTAAAGCCATTTGCAGAAATAAGAGGAAGGATTGTGTCAAAATCTGGAAGTTTTTCCTCACTGAGAGCCAAAGTTCTTGTGTCACAAGACTGCCTGAAAGAGAAAGTGTTCTTGGATGCATGACTGTGTTGACACTCTTATTCTTGCTTGAGAGTGGCTTTTCATGGTTTTTTTTGAAACTCCTTACTAAGCAGTATAAACTAAGTCAAATAAGAATGGGCTCATGGGGCTTCTTTGGATGGAGCTAGCAAATTTACACTTTAGTGAATTCTGAACAAACCTTCCCAGAAAACACAGGATGTCAGCCAGTGAGAAATTCATCATTTCTCGAACATTTGATGTCAATGGGACATCAAATGGATGGACATCCCATATTGCCTCCTGCAAAGGGAGTGAGAGGTAACTATGAAGATGGCTCCAAATGTCCTTCACTGTTTCCAAGTCTCTGAGCAATTATGGGGTGAGGGATCTGCGTCTTCTAGAGTGATGCGATGAAAAAGTTGCATTCAGGCTGTCCCAAATAATTTTAACAGCCTTTCCTAGTGCATAACTCCCAATCTTCTGCTGACAATGCCATGCAAGGGAAGGACCTCTCTTCCCACAGAGTCCACAGTCTGCTGCATACAGACTAAAGAGTGCAGAGCCCAGAGCTCAGGCCATTCAGCTGCTTGTTCATGATGCTCCTGAAACAGGAGACTATTAGATATTATCAATAGACTATTAGGTATTATTAATATGTATTATTAGTACTAGCAGGACACTCCAGAAAATATTTGATAAGAATACTATGGTTGGTCAAAGTCAAAGAAATACTTAATATAAAATGTTTAGAATAGGTCCTCTGTTGACTTGAGAGGATGCAGGCTATGGATAAGTTGTCAGCTGGCCATGGAAGTGATGCACTGAACCATTCAAAGCAGAATATTTGCCCATCATCCTTGGTTTGGTACAGTGTGAATAGCAGGGAGTGCAAATGAGGTGTATTTGTAAGTAAAAGGTAACATGGCAATCATTATGCAAACTGATTTTTTAATGAAAAAACACTTAAGAACCCAAATCATCCTCATATAGAAAATTAACTTTGGGAAAATAGTTTCTGCACACAGCTTCAGTATTTAACTGATAAAAAAACTGAGGGAAAGTGTTTGTCTGTCACTAGAAAATCTGCAAGACTAAATTGTTGCTTGGACTTCAAACTGCTTCCTGTCATGCATGAATGACAGGTGCCACTTGCAGTAGCTCTCTATTCTCCTTTCTGAGAAATTTGAAGTGTGCTCCTCCAAAGAAAGAGCTGGCTGCCCACTCACATTCACAGCTACAATAAGTAGAATTTCTACAAACGTCTTTACCACAGTTCTTTTTTGGAGGTAAATTCTCCCAAGTTCTAGAAAAATGGCTGCTTAAAAATGAAGAGGCTAAAGATAAAGGATATCTGGAGAGCTACTGTTTGTCATGCTACACTCTGAGAGGACAGCATGAGTTAAATAGTTTTTCATAAAAAGGCAAAGAAAAAAAAAGGAGTGTGTCACTGAAAGACAGGAGAATTCTTTTGTTAACATTTTGGAAGAAAGGCTGCCTATATTTTTGCTGACATTTTTTTCTCTGAGAAGAGCTAACAAAACAGCATTTGTCTCAGTCAGCCTAGTATATCATGTAATTGTATCATTCAAGCTTGTTTCAGGTATGGGTTGCTTTCCATTAATTATATTCCATGCACATGTATACATATCAGAGCTGTTGGGATGTCTATTTCTATTAGTTTAACAAGCCCTGGTATTAATGAGATTGCTCTATAATTGAACCTTTTCATGGGTCCCTTGGTGATGAAATTATGCTAATCTGAATCTGCAACCACAAGGCATCCATCATACTTGATCAAATAGTAAACATCAACAGTGATATGCTGGGAGTGTAAATGTGCCGTTAATTATTACATAAATGAACAAGCCCCATTATTTCATCTTTATATTCATGCAACTTAATAAAATGGGTGAAGGCAGAGTGTATCAGACTTCCACTATGTGGCAGCATGGTCCACTTAACAGGAGCATGAGCTTGTAAATATTGTTATATCTTGAGGCCTGATACACTGTGTGTATAAAAGAGGAAAGAAGGGGGAAATATTTCATCTCCCTGAGTCACTTCTGTGGGAAACAATGATACTGATCAACTACATACCTTTAAAAGGGGGAAAACATCTGATTTCCCTACTGCTAAAATTGTTTGGTTTTAAAACCTGTGTGGATCGTGGATATATCTGAGAGATATAGCTCAGAATGTCTGAAGAGAAATGATTTATATCAACTTCAAGAAATGTTTGTAAACTTAAGCAGATAAGGTCTTCTGTACCTACACTTGCAAATATAAATGGATTTGCAGGATGCCTGTGTTGCTGCAGACATCACTCCTCAGCGATTGCACCACACTAAAGAAAAGAAGTAGAAATTTCAGGCAGCTGTTAATCAATAATATGAGGAGGACCAGAATTGACACAGAGCAAGCATAAACATTAATATAATTTTTTTGTCCATGTTTTTATTAGGGGCACTGTACCTTATAACTACCTGAGCAAGTACTAAATTTCAAAGTAAGTTGCTTTTATTTTTGTCTTAACATGTACAGAAGTAAAAAGAAATTAAAAGATTTTATTGTTTTTTGTAGCATTTTAGTCTGACAAATCACAACCCCAATATTTATCCAGTGACCAGAATATTCTTCCACGGTTTCTGGTGAAGGAAAAATGCCTTATCAGAGATCTTATTAGTATGATGAGTAAGATATGTGTTTCACTGATGTGAAATACATCGGTGCCAGATGTCGTTAACTAATTTCTAAAAAAGCAAGATTAGTTCTCCTTTCTGAACATGTTTCACTAATTTTTATATAGGAATATGTTATTCTAATGATATTAAATCTACTTTTTAACCCAGTTTGGCTCATGCTTTGCCTCTCCCTTTTAAATATTTAACAGAACTACTTTAAACATATTTGGGGAAAAACTTTCTGTAAGCCATAAAGTTATACATTAAATTAATATAAAAATATAGGGATATATATTATGACTTTTCATAGGAAAACCAGAATTTGTTAGAGGAACATTTGAAAATGTACTCAATAACTTTCAGACATAGCTCAAAATAAGTTCCCTGAATTGATGCAGTCCTGGGGAAATGCAACATATAGGGCAGTGCTAAAATTCAAAGCCAACTAAGGTTAAGTAATTAGTGCAGATTTGCCAAAGTTCTTATCATTCAGAAGCTCTCAGTTTGGAATTTCAGGGCCAAAATTCAGATCTCTCTGGGTATTCTGTTTCTGACTAATTTATCTCATAAAACTAATTTCAAACACCAAAACAATTGTAGGCAGGTTTGAAGTTTTCAGCAAGGTTTCAGGAATTATACTCCACACAAAATGATTAGCATTATTTTCCAGACAATCAGGGATCCATAGGATGTCAGCTGGAAGGAAGCTGTGGGGTCTTTCTGCAGCTGACCCTTGGAAACCTGCACAGATGTCTGGGCAACCCAGAATGCCATTCCTCACCATAAAAATGGCTCAGGATTCAGAACATACTTCAACGACCTGTAAAAATCAGAGATTTGCAGGTGGTCTTGAAAGCTGAATGTCCACCTTAGCATGGGCATATCATGGATACAGATATCACAAGAATTTGATCTGCCCACAACATTCATAGCAGTGCACAGCATTGCTCTGCAGAGCAATAATTAGCTGAACATTTAAGGTGCTCAAAGTCTGGTGATTATTATTCCAAAACTCCTGAAGGAGATTTACTTTTGTACCTTTCCTAATGTTTTGTGCCTGTCAATACCTGCCACCCACCTTTTTCTGGATGAATACTTCTCCATCAGTACAGCCAAGACAAATGAAATGCCTGTGGATATTCACATGCATTAAATAGCTATACATGCTCAGAATCACTAAGGGGTGAGAGGATTGGCCAACCAGAGTAAAGCACAGAAATGGAAATCTTACATGAAGGGTTGATGCCATTGTTTCAGTGATATTTCAGGGGGAAAGCTGCTAAAATTCTAGCTGAAGAATTCTAGTTTTCAACAGCAATCTCTCAGAGAACATATATATAAATATATATATACACATATGTTGTACATATACATGTTTGTGTGTGTTCATATGGCTTTTTGTCTTGCTAATAGGAATAAAGTAATTTTATTTCAGATCAGCCTTAGTAACCTCACTATCCTTGCAGAAGGATTCTTATCAGGCGGCAGTTTCAAGTCAGAACTGGTGTCATTACTGTAGAGCACAGAGTGAGAAGATAGACTGCAAAGTTTTCACGTTTTCCCAGGAGGTGTGTACTCAACTCTGCCCACACACTGACCAGCTGCAACCTTTTCAGCATCTCTCTTTGAAGGGGGAGGAGGGATAAGTTATTTCCCCCAGATAAGGGTTGTACAGATGTCACAGCCTAGAATTAACAATTACAAGCTAGAATTGAAGCAGTAGCACTCTAACAATGACACAGATATCAGCACTGTGTTGGGCAGCTAAAGAAACCATGAGCCTCTACAGTTTTGCAGTGGAAAATTACAACTTCCCTCTACTGAGCAGAAGCTATGTAAGGATGATACTCAAGGTGCACAACGCAGTCCAGCAGTCAAAGGTGGACAGTCAAAATGCTGGCACTTGCAAAACATCACCACAGCACCTGCAGAGGCTGGAAGTTGCTAAATTCAGGCAGTCTCCAGAGAGGACTTCAAATTCTAAATCTCAAAGTTATAATGATAGAAAGTGGGTGGAAATCCCTGGCAGAAAGGTAGGCAGGACTGCAGGGAACATCAGGCTTCAGTGGGATGTGGCTGTGTGAAATCAGCTTAGTGTTTGGGAATTATCAGATTGCTTTGGAGTGGGGATTGAGGAACTCCAGGAGAGGCTCAATTTGACAAGGACCAGCCTCCTGCCCCAGAACATTCTAAATAAATATCAGACTGGAAACACTTGAAATTCAGGACTGATATAAATACACACCTGTTACAAAACTGTCTACTTAATGGCCATAATTGACATAACTTCTACTAAGCAGCAGAACCTGTAGTTCTCACATTTGCAAGCACAGGTCTTACTGCACTAATGATCATTTCCAGTTGCATTTGGCAAAAATCTGCTACTGAGCACTTACAGTCTTCCTTAGACTACCTGCTCCCTTTTCCAGAACACTTGGTGAAAAAAATAATTTGTAAACAATCCTTACCTGTGAAATCCCAACCCGTTACATGTTCAGAACTGAATCTGTTCTCTGTTAATCCTTGACCACTCCACTCACTATTCTTCCCTTTCTAGCTGCATCCAAGGTTTTTAAACTTTTACTGCAATCATTGCATTAGACTTCTTATATAGTAAATGCTCAGTGGTCATAGGTTAAGTAAGGCCAGTTCCAGCTATTGCCCTGCAAAAAGGTTTTGTGTATGTGCAGATGGAGCCAGGTACCAGGGAAAATGGCAGATAGTGAGAAGGCATTGGCCAATTCTTGGCTCTATCCTTTGAAAGAAAACAGGTTTAGAAAATGATTCATTGTGTAGTTTGAAAGACCACTTCCCTTCCATACTTTCTTCATCTTGTAAGTTGGTGTTTCCACCTTTCCTTGCTCAAAGGAATGCAGAATTTCTTAATTTCACACAAGGAAGTCTATAGTTTCACTTCAGATCAGCTGAAATTTGCAAAACTCAGGAAACAGTTAAATTCAAGGTTATATCCCACTGTTGAGTTACAGAATTACCATGTTCATTAAAGCAGCTATGGCTGCATAACCCTGACGTGTTTACCATGGAAATAGCTCTGTGAAAAAGCACCTTTGCTTTCTTCAACAAGTCATACAAAATCTCTGAATTTCTACTGCAACAAGTCTCTTAGTTTTTACAAAACAAACACTGGTAACTTTTACCTGACAGGCCATAGAGACAATAGTTTTTCAGGATAAACGAATTAATGTTTGCTGGACAGATTTTGTCACTATACAGTGGCTATATATTATGTGTGAAAAGGGGTGAACTGAAATCTAATTAGATTTCATTTTAAGTCTAGCTGCTGCAATTATGACTTCTGAATAAAAGTGGTTGTTATTTAGCAGGGTAGCCTAAGCAATGCACATAATTATTATAATTATTAGGTACCTAATGATATCTAATAGGAGTCAGCATTGTAAATAAATGCTGTAGACTGTTCAGCAGGGTGGCCTGCACTTTGCAGAAAACTAAATAACAAAGGTTAATAAATATGTTTGCAGATGATTGTTTTACAGGAACCCTGGGCAGCACTATCTGTTGGAGATTAGCTACATTAGGACTCAACAGACCAGAAAACATCCAGAATAATAGTCTTGGTACTAGCTTATAGATGCAGTGTATTAAAATAGCCAAACCAAATTCCTTCTCTTCCCAAATTCTATCTCTCAAGTGTAAGTTATATTGGGGTTTTTTTTGGTTGTTTGTCTATTTTTTAATCAGATCACTTACTGGACAAAATTCAACTTTAATGCGATAAATCAGCAAATGTGAAATCAATCAGCCATTCAGTTTTTTTGTTGCAAGCTCTTTTTTAATTCTCAGAATTTAAGAATATAAAATGGATACTTCTATTTGAAGTGTGAATTACAATAGCTGCAGATGCTGCCTAACCCCTATTTGCACTGTATTAGCAGAAGAATTGTATTTATGTAATGAAGACAATGTCCACTGCTGATATAGATGACACATTAAAGATTTAAAATTGCATGTGTTTGCAGAGTGCATTTCAGAACCTTCAATTTCCAAAGTCCATTGTGCTTTCAATTATCTTCCCACCCAGGCAAACTAGGGAGAGACTAATCAAGCATAATGTCCTCACATACTTCCCACTATGCCTTCCTCAGAGAGGTCAAAGGGCACTGTCAGATCACCATTGCAGCTTGCTCTGCCATGGGAAACACTGGTATGATTTACAGTTTATAGTCTCCATCACTAAATGTAGCCATTAGTAACAGTATGCTTAGCTACAAAATAAGCATTCGTTATTTCAAGTTTTCCCACATGACTTTTGAGATAATTTTAGCATTTGTAAATTATTTTGGTAGTGGTCAGTTAGCTTCCAGAAAAAAGAAAAAAAACCCAAAAATAGCAACAACACCACCACCACCAAAATAATAATAATAATAATAATAATAATAATAATAATAATAATAATAATAATAATAATAATAATAATAGTA
>NC_031780.1:11796867-11818699 GCF_001522545.3 Parus major | reverse complement strand
TAGTAGTAGTAGTAGTAGTAGTACTAGTAGTAGAACCAACCAACCAAAAAACCCCAAAAACCTCAGCCTGGGGTAAATATTGCAGTAATGTATTTAAGGCTCATGGATTGATCTGACTGTAAATATTTGGTTTTTGAATAACACCTGTATTAGCTGCTGCAAATGAGAGGAAAGAGTGTGCATCTCTCACATGTTAGTAGATGGATTATTATCTGATTTCTCTCCTGGAATAAAAAGGCATATTCCAGTGGGTTGTCACATAAAAGCTGTCCCCAAGAGAACCTTTCTTCAGAGATGAGGGCTGGCCACCCACTCAGCCACCTCTGTGCAGGGACTGCTCACATTAGCTCTCACTGCCAGAACGAGCACGTTTTACCCTTCCCCATCACATACACTGAATTCTGGCACTGTAGGATCACAGGGTGGTTTGGGCTGGAAGGGACCTTGCAGATCATCTCATCCCACCCCCCTGCCATGGGCAGGGACACCTTCCACTACCCCAGGCTGCTCCATCCAATCAGTTCTCCAACACTTCCAGGGATGGGGCATCCACACCTTCTCTGGGCAACCTGTGACACTGCCTCACCACACTTGGAGTGAAGAATTTCCTCTTTACCTAATCCAAATCTATTCTCTTTCAGTACAATTTTATCTTCCCAAGCCCAAGTTCATTATTGTTTTGGATATATCCATCAGTACAGCCAGGGTTTGGTAACATGCTACTAAAGAAACTTCCAATGCAAATTAACTCAGTTTGTCCAATTACCAACTTTGACAACTCTCCCTGACTCCAGGCTTTCCTGAATACCTCATTTGCTTCTACCTGCAGGATTCTTGTAATGCTATCTCCCCAAGGGGTTTCAACAACTCAAAGAATAACTGCTTGGCATGTATTACCAGGGCACCTGGGGAGGAGGAAATGTATGCAAGGCTCTGCAGATGACCTAAGTTTGTACATCCAGAGGAACAAGGTCTCGAGGACAGTTGAACAGAAGGGTCAAGGTAAAAACCATCCCTGTCCATGTGTGTGCCCTTTCCTCTATTCAGTTAGTGGAGAGGAGAGCAGCTGAGGAGTTTTATCCCTGTGTAACTTCAAACACAAACCAAAATGCTTAACCAGGAACACAACATGTGCCTCTGAATATGGCCCTTTAAATATGTAAAGCATCTATTAATAATAATAATAATGAATTATTAATTACCTACTTGCATGTAGCTAAACATGTTTGAGATGCCTTTAACTTAAGTTGGGTTTATCAAATCTACCAAAAGTGCAGCTGTCAGAGTAAAAGTAATTGGTCAACTGAACATTATTTCACAATATTGATAAAAGGTAGCAATGTTTTTGGAACAAACAAGAGCTTTCAATACTGGAATAATGTGAAATTATGAAGTTGATTCTGCTCAGAAAAAACATAATTTTCAATCACAGTATTTTGTAAACCACAAATGGAATTCATTTTCACAATTCATGAATTAAAGATATGCTTTGAAATTGAGTTCAGCATCCTAAAAGCATATATTACATATCTATACAGCAAACTTGGGCACTAATGTAAACCAAGTTCTATTTACATTTTGATTGCTACCTCATATCTATCAATTAATGTACTGTATTCATAAAACACAACCTTCAATACCCAGCTGATATGAAGAACTTCCATATGCATTTCAGGCTCAGACTCTGCAGACTACATTGTTGGTAATGCTATGTGTGAAGTTAAGTATTGTATTTGTGTTTTTATCTATCCAAAATTTATTTATCTCAAGTTCTCTTAACCCATTTTTCTTAGGCAAATTTCATGCATTAAAAAATACAGCCTAACAGCATTAAAGCAACAAAGAGCAGGCTTTTGTGTACATGTTAAGAGAACTCTTAACAAATTGCATTTGAACTATTTAAACTTTTTTTTTTTTCACTGAACCCAGTAATAGTTTTGATTCAGAGAATGACATTTTCCTCATTTAAGACAAAAACAAAAAGTTAATTAAATTTTCCATTGGCTTTAATAGGAGTTTTGATATGGACAACCA
The DNA here is from genome assembly GCF_001522545.3 of Parus major. NCBI lineage: Eukaryota > Metazoa > Chordata > Aves > Passeriformes > Paridae > Parus > Parus major. Next base: position 11,816,665 of record NC_031780.1, on the reverse strand, counting down.
ACAGATTTAGTCTACCTGTTAGACTCTAGCAGTAAGAATACAGGGGAGGTTAAAGTGACTCTTCACTGCCAATGAAACAGCCAAACCCCACTGCTTTTTACACCCATGTGATTTCAACAGTATTATGAAGGTGAACAAGGGAAGCTGAACTGGTGTTAATGTGCTGGTGACTGATGTGCAGAACAAGCCAGAATATAGCCCAAATGATGGATTTGATTAGATAGACAGAACAAAAGTATCACTAAAAATTGCGAAGGTTATCTGTGTTTATAAATACAAAAAGCACACTCAAGCCATGAGTGCTATGGGACTAAACCCACTCCTCTCTTTCACTCCAATCAGCACTCTCAGTAACCTGAATCCAGTTTATTGATTCCCCTGGCTGCTGGGAAGGAGCTGGCTGCTTACACTGAAAGAAACAACTCAGCATGTCAGGGAAGGGCCTTTCAGAACAGACCACAGCTCGGTGCATCAAGCTTCTTTAAAGCAAGAAAGATTATTTATCTAAAACAGGCTGAGTGCTGGTGTTTCATGCTGTGTTCCACCTCCTGAGAGGCAGCACGAGTCCTTGGCCTGGAGCTGGTGCTCTGGGGGTAGATGGGGTGTCAGAAGTGGCTGCTCTGAAGCTGCAGTGGATCAGAGGCTGCGCAGAATGCAGCACCAGCGTGAAGTGAGGAATAGAAACTGCTCCTCTGTGAGAAAGGATGGTTCCATCAGGAACTGAGCACGCTAAAGCAGGGCTGGGACAGGCACACAGGCAGTGCAGCTGGCAGAGCTAGAGATCACTGGTGTGCACACAGGCTGGGGAAAAGCTTTGTGCCACGGCAGCAGATCAGTGCCCACCGGGATGGATTGCATGGCTTGGCCACTGAGCTCTTGAAAGTCTGGGTTGCAGCGTCTCACATGAAAAGATCTCTTGCAGTGATCTTTGCTAGTTCATTTCAAAATCTGGCCCCAGTGCTATCAGTTATACTGGGTAAGACTCACAGTTTATTCAGGTAACTAGAGCTTGTTTTTGTTGCACATCCCAAGAGGCTGCCCCACGAGGAGGAACTCTGGTGCACGGTATTGGGAAGCTACACTTGGGAGTTTTTTCCTCAAAGTTTTCTCTACATTTGCCAGTTTCTGTGTATCTGGCACACCTATGTAGGTGCTTCCCAGGCAGGTGAGCCTCCTCACTCTGTGCCTCAGCTCTGCACTGTGAGGCTCTGGGTGAACATCACCTCTTCATTATGACAGGCTAAAACTGACATACTGTCATTGTGCCTAGAAAGAGATGTTTCCAGAAGAAGGAAGGTTTATCACTACAGGAAGCATTGAAATGTACAATATTTAAATATTAATTTTCATAAACAACTGTCTGTCATATGAGAACATTTACAGTATATATTAGAAGAACCATTTATGTACTTTATGAACTCAAAATTAAAACTAATTTGAATGCCAGCTTTCAAACTTGGGAATTCAGGACCTGGAGATACTGTCTAAAGGGAATTCAGAAGGTAATCTTTTTCACAGCCTCTGAGTAGAGCACATGGTGCGTGGAATGCCTCTGATGAGAGGGGGGTGGACCGAACACCATATTCTGAATATTCAGATTCACTTGGGTCTTTCCCCTGCTGAAAACAGGACAGTGAAACTTTCTGCTCATCCCCAGTGAGCAGCTATTGTAGTAGTTTGATGGGAAGCACAGAGCCCACAGCAGTTCTAGGACAGAGAGAGGGTAAATTAACCAGCAGCCTGAGGGAGTGAAGAAGGGGTTCTCACTGTATTGCAGAGTTATTGTAATCAGCTATCAAAGAACATTCCTACGGCACTAGAGAAGTACAAGTGGTGACTTAGGTTGTCCTCAGTGCTGTGCCTCTCATGGGGTGCATCAGATCAGACATTTAGACATGAGAACTATCTATGCATCACATACATTAGCATCATAATTGCCACTGAAACTGAGTTCTCATTGTTCAGTTCAGCATAATAATTGCAATCTTGGAATCAGTCCAGATTCAGTACAGTTAGTTTATAAACAGCATCCAATTAAACTCCTTGGAATATGTTCCCTATCAGTTTCTAAGAAACAGGTTAACAAGACATCTATTCTTTCATGGGCTGAAATTGTACAGTTTATCTACAATGTTTTAGTGATGTGTCTTGTAACATAACAGTGAGAACCAGGCCTAAAACTTGAGAGAAATTAACTCTTCTATTGGAATTAGCATGAGAGTTTAAACCACCCTCCAACCAAATCTTGGCACTCAGGTGCCTGAAACACTGTGTATGAAACACTTTTCAAATGAGTATCCCTGGACATCACAACCTGTGGTGTTACTCGTTTCACCTGCAGGAAGATTCAGCATCAGTAGGTGTGATGGGATTAGGAAAGTACAGAAAATAACAGTATGGGCTCATACACAGGAGGATGTAAATCTTGAATGTGTTAATACACTCCTCTCCCTCCCACGCTGCCAGGCCAGCTCTGCTGCCCACCTGCACACCATGTGGCTCTCTGGGGAGCAGGGGCTGCGCCTCTCTCTGACTTCACTGCACTCTGCACATTCACAGAGCAGCAGCATGTGACAGATGATCCACTCAGATCAAGACACAGGAGGAAGATAACGTCAGAGTTTGCCCTTTCATACAGCTGCTGGCCACCTTTCATTCTCCCCCATGTTTGGCCCTGCAGCACTAAAGCAATACAGGACTGTCACAGCCTTCAGCTCCCAGTGCCTGCTACTGAAGCAGTAACCTACAAACAAACCTGTGCTTAGGAGTACTGACAGTCATGGCAGGTCCTGCAGACATTTGGGGGCCTTCAGTTTTCACTTTCTGGTGTTCTGTGGTTTTCTTTTTGCTGCTGCACAACCTTTTGTCTTTCTCTCTACTCATGTTCTCCCTCGCTCAACTGAGAAAATTCACACAATTGAATTTAATCCCACAAATAACTGCAGCTGATTTTTAGTTTGCCAGGAGATATTTTGGGAGTGAAACCCATTTGATCTTTTAAATTTTAAATAACATTTTGTTTGAAACCTTAGTCATGTTCAATTGTAACTAAAAAAGCCCAATTATTAAAAAGTCCAGCTAAGTGAAACCAATGGTTTACAGGCATGTTAAATCACAGATCTGATAAGGCTGATAAGCACTCTGATGTATTGCCATGTGTATAAATGCTTGTGGTAACTCTAAATGAGCTGCCACCTCACAGGTGTGTGATCAGAAACATCAGCTCAGGTGAGCATTCACAAACACCAGCTCAGGCACCACAAAGCTCCTCCAAGTGAGTGCAATAAAAGTGCAATATCACCTTGCTGCCCTGCTCCTGACTGCAGAGCTGGGTTATCCCACACTAGTCCAGGGATCACCATCCTGTGCAGTGCAACACACCCTTATGTGCTTTGCTGAAGACTCAAAGTCCTAAGACTTCAAACCCCAAGTCATTCAAAAAGGAATACAGGATTTTCAATTTATATATATTTTTTGAAAATTAGTGTATAACCCACCCTGTACCTTCCATTTCAATATGCTTTTTTTGATGTTGTAATTCATGTCTTGAGGGCTTTTTTTAGGAAATGGTACCTGCACAATAAGACACTACAACAACCTTTTGCTTTGCTAAATATCAAACTTGACACTGTTACCTGTTCTACTCTTGTACCCAAAGATTAAAAAAAATAAAAATCAATGGGGATGTTTATAGAGTCAGAAAGGAGAACTAGGCAGTAGGCTTGAATTGTTCCCTCCACATTTTAAACTCATCTAATACCAGTATCTTTAAAATTGTGTTACTTTCCATTTTTCCTAGGACAAGACAGGTGAAAAGGAACAGCCCGTGTGGTTTTTTTTTTTTTTTCACTTTACCCTTTCCTGTCCTCCCAATCCCTCCTTCTCACCAGATTCCCATATTTGTGAATCATAAGAAAACAAAGAAAAGAACAAACCCTCCCAGTGAGATTGTGAACAAAGATTTCATGTATGAAAGATCAGAGCATATAACCACAAAAATTCTATTACTGCAATCAGATATTGAAGATGTTAAATCCTTATGAAAAGAGACTATAAAACTGAGCTACTTTATGCCTTTTTTAAAAAAATTATTTATAATTTGGCAGATGTTTTTCAGATTGTTATCCATGCCAGTCTTAGTACAATAGTACAATATACAGGGAACCATATTCAGAAATGGAAAGCAAATAGGACTTCTAGGAAAAGCTTTGTTAAAAGAATAGCATTTGCATGAATATGGAGAATTCACATATGATTTATTTAGTAGCAAAGAAAAAAGTAGCTTTGTTAATAACTAAGATCAAATAATCACACATGAGCAAAATAGAGATAGTCCCATTGTACTCTTTGCAGAGTACAATTATTTCATTTTATAATACTGAAAATGAAATATTGACAGTTAAGCCAATTCAATGCTGATTTTACACAGTTCTAAAAAAAGTTACCTAACAACTAAAAAGGACAAGAAAAGGAAATTACACTAATAAAACTCTTCTTTTGATTCTGACTTTAAAAGATTGCTGATGAATTTATTTGATTATGTTGAAACCAGGTCTATAACTAAACACTGCTGTGATTTCTCAGATCTCAGAGTACTTTGGTTAACTTGATATCAAATCTTTGCATTCTACTGCCCAGAATCCCAATATCTACAGAAATACTCCAGAAACTAATATCCAGATGAAACTTCAGCAGATTGCAGTCCCAGATTTCCTTATGTGCTTTTTTTCTTTGTCTCCAAATTCTGTTCAAGAATTTTTTTTCAGTCTTCTGTAAGGAATTTTGATTAAGTTCCATTAAGTGCCTAATTCCTCAGAAGGTGTATTTCTGAGTGGTTCCATTGATGTGTGCCAATTACACCAGCTGACAAACAGCCACTGCATTACAAAAAAAATCCATATTTTTAATGACTCCCTTGCTGTCCTCCACGTCTGTGTGTATGTCATGACACACAGCTTCCCACCATCTGCACCTCTTCCTTTATATATCCACGCATTTTGTATTATAAATTGCTTGGCTGTGATGTATCTTGACATTTGACATAACAGCAGGGCTGGGGGGAGCGTAAGTGCTGATCATTAGATTATCGCTGAAGTATTCTCTCCTTTCCTCCCCTGCTCCCTGTGTTCCCTGGAGACACAGGTGTTAATAAAATCAAACAAAATGAAAATGGGTAAATTATTGCAAGCTATGAACACCTACATTGTGCCATGCCTCACTAGTTTCCAATACTACCTCATTCTTGAGACAACCGAAGAAAAAGATGCAATTTCGTCCTGTAGACCGGGTGGTATAAGGAAAGGACAAAAGAGACAAGATATTGCAATCCAAAGGTCAGTGACCCACTCCCTTGTATAATTATAGCATTTCATTTATATTCTACCAATCTGTCTTTGGATGGCTGATAGTAAATTAAGTAGCTAAAAAAGAACAATTTTGAAAATTCCCTAATAACTAATAACTGAGTTCTAAACCTAGAGCATCATACAGGGAGGTGAGCACAAGCATCAGCTTTCTTTGTCAAAAAATAATTGTAAGACTCTGACTCAGGTCTGATCTAGATCTGTGTCTTACTGCTTTACTTCAGGATTCTTGAAAACAGATTTAACACTTACTATAAACACCACACAGATTTTGTAGAGCTTCAGGAGTCTGATTCATTCTTTAGTGCAACATATATCCAATTGAATCTTGCAGGATGGAGGCACTTTATACCTCCTTAAAATGCAGGTAGAACATTTTTGTGCTGCATTCCTCATTTCCCATGATCAAGCACCAAATTCTTCCCCCACATTCTCCCAAGAAGGTTTCATGTAGTAACAAAAACTGAGTGAAAACATTAATGTTGAACCTTTTTCTAATATACATTAACAGTTTATATCTAAATTTAGTGGTGGCCAACCTTTAGTAATTATCAGAGACCAACACTTTAACAGCCTGCTAGCCATTGTTATTGGCTCAGCACGGCACAGCTCTTCATAGTCTCATCTACTGCACAACCAGAGGAGCACAACAGAAAATAAACTCTAGATCTGAAGAGTAGAGTGATCAAAGGATCACTCAGTCTCTCTCCATTCAGTACATGCAGCACCAGTGACTTGCCAGGGTCACTCTTCCTGGCACAGCAATGTTTCACACTTCGATGCAAGGTACTAAAATGCTAGATTATAGAATTTTGTAAGAAACCAAATGGGAAATAAGTCTCTCTAAAAGGTTAGAGGAACAGAACAAACCAAGTGCCTCCTGTGAAGAATTATGGAAACTGAACTATTAAGGCCAGATACTTCAGAGCTCTCCAATCCCTACAATTGCTGGAAGCCAGTCCCAGGTCTCACCCATTTCATTTACACACTAAATATTGACCAGAACTTGGAATTCAAGACTGCAGCTTTACAGAAACAGGCCAATAACTCTCCACTTGAAAAGTTTTGTAACTGTATTTATCTCAGCCTGACCACAGCGATTAATATTTATGAGGTTGAGTGGAAGAAGGATGCTCATAGCAAAAGGGGATTATGAAAACACAAGAATGTGTGAAGATGCCGATGGGGCTGAACAAATGGCACCTAAGACAAACATGCAGCAGGCCCATGAAATGACAGAAGGAGAGGACAACTGTGTCTGTGTAGCTGCCTACACACATAAGCACAGGAAAACCTCTTTCTGTGCTCTGTTCCACAAGTAATCCAGGAAAAGCCTTGGTACTCATACCAAATACATTTATTACCACAGATTTAATGGCTTTATTTGACTGTTACAGGCACCCACATCTGAGACATCCCTGATCTCAGGCCAATCAAAGTAACAGTGCCCAGCACATGTTCTATTCTTCAGGGGTAAGTACCAGATCTGTTACAGGTTTGAATGTGCATGTGTTGCATATTTCTGGATTTATATCTTACATGAATATGACCAATAAAAAGTGGACAGAAGAAGAGAGCTCCGGAAAGAACTTGTCAACAACATTTTCAGGTGAAAAAAAAAAAGAAAAATAGGAGGTTTTGATCTGCAGAATGTGAAGTATAACAATTAAAACAGAAGGGTAGATACTTTGAGCTCATTACAATTTCTTTTGAAGATGAAAGTCATTAGATTTCAATGAGAACTTGGAGCAGAAGCTCACATTGACATGAGAATATTTAACCTGTAGTCTACAGTGCTTCAAGCAATTGAAAGTATGATAAATAATTGCTTGGCTGTAGTAACCACATAGAAGGAAAAAAAGGATTACCCTAATCAAACACAGTCAGCTTGGTGTTGCCTGTCTCTGTGCTCCACATTTCATTCTGAAAGTTTGCAGTTATAAAAACGGAAATCCTGAGTTCTTAAAGAGGAAATTGTAAAGTATTTGTTTTCCTGCCACCTTCAAGAAAACTTTGATAATATTCAGGGTCAGTTCTTCAGCTGGCATGATCAGCAGAGCTCTGTGGAAGCCTGTGGATCATTGCCAATTTATAACAGCTGAATGTCTGCTTTTACTACAGGGACAACCTTATTTTGGATTTCTTTTCTCCATATCTCTAACTCTTTTATTTTTTTCCTTTTTAAATTAGGAACATTAATAGCCAAATACATTTTTTTTGTTGTCAGGAATACCTGTCCTTCAAGCTACAAGACTCATATTTTTATGTAAGCGAGTTTCACCAGTGATTCTTACTCACATTTCAGTGTCACCACAAAGCACAAGCCAGGACTGTACATTCCTTTACCACAGGTATTTTTATGTTATATCTGTGCAAAAAGCCAAATACTAATGTAACAGAGGCATAAAGAGCAGATAATGGACCCTCCTGGAAAGAAAGGGTAAGTTTGTCTTAGACAGCAATATCAGGGTAAACAGTGCTTCTCAAACAAAGCCATCTAGGAAGGAAAAATGAAAACATTTTATTCTGTATATATTGAAAAAAAGCAGTTTTATCTTCCATATGAAGAACGTGCTCTAAGGAAAGTAACTGATTTCATTAAGCCTTTTGATTTTGACAATAATCTTCTTTGGGGTTCAGGGAATACATTTCTGACTGACTTGACATAAAAAGGTTTGTGTAGGTCCACTGCCAAGAAACCTGATGGTAAGGGATGACTAGCATGATGCTAGACCAATATCCATCCATTTCCAAAAAGGCAAAGGGAAAAACCCAGAAACATGCTCATCTACAACAAAAATATATAAATTAAGACCTAGATACTTCTATCTGAAATAAACCAAAAGAAAATTTCCCAAGAGATTAGAGCCCTAGGGCTAGAAGAGGAGTCACTGGGCAAAGATGGCTTTTGTAAAGCAAAAGTTCTTTATTTAAATGAAAGGGTTTGGAAAAGATTATGACAGATGACCTTCATAACTTCTCAGAGGATCCACCAACCCAATAATTTTCTCATTTGACTGGCAATGAAAGAAACTGGACTTAAATTTCTTGCTCTGGTAAAAAAAATCTCAGAGGGTACATTGCTCATTTCCCATATCTGGACCACCAGAGCTGCTGAGTTTGGGCATATCTGTGTTGATGTTCTCTTTTAGATCTTTCACAAAATATGCGATGAAAATATCCCTGTTTTCCCACAAATTGTTTGCAAGGGAAGGAGAACCCAAAAGTTAAGAATGAAAGATGCGTCATCTGAGATGTGCCCTGTAAATCAGTGCTGACAGATAAAAAACTCTGTAGCCCTTCTGAAAAAGCTATTATCTGATTGGATCCTCAAATTTCAACTTGATAAGCACTAATACCAAGTTACATCTATTTGGTTGCAAAGGTCTTTTGCTATCACTTTGCTGGAAATCCCATTGGTGAAACTGAGAAAATCTTGTCAAGAGCCTGTTTCAATGGAAGATTCCCTATCTGCTTCTGGCTGTTTTGCAAAACAAAAAAAAGTTATTTTATTACATGCAGCTGCTGAAAAAAATGTGGTTGTACAAGATCTCATGTGGCAAGTGCCTCTGTGATTGTTCTACAGTAAAGAGCAGTGACAGTGATCACTATGAAAAAAACCTTTGCCAGTTTTTTAAAATTTATTGAGCACCAAAACAGAACCTGGCAAAGCACTGTCACTCCTTTCCATTACTGGAAACACCTTTATTTTTTAAAAAGTCCTAGAAAATCTAGACAGATATTTTAGGTTAAATAGGTAGCTGCACATCTATTTAATCACAGGCACTTGCACACCTGAATGTGCTCTGAGCTTGTTTGATGAATTATCTCTGATTAATTTCCTTTGTTTTACACAGACATTGTGTCCCATCAACCAATGCAACCAAATAGATCTTTGAGGCCAACACAATTCTTCCCACATACCAGGACACAGATATTTCAGTTTAGTTTATTTTCTGAAGCTGCTCAACACCTCACAGTTTTACCAGCATTATTTTGATGTGTTCAGTGCCATCACTTGCCACATTGAGGTTCAAATTTTAAAATGAAATTTCAGAGATAAAAAGCATTAAGATAGTTCTATCAGCTATAATACTGGAATGTGCATGCCTGCAGCATTATTTACAGTGTCAGATTCAAAGAGGCCACTAGAAAATATCAGTTGATGTATTCAATGGCTCGTTTCCCAGCCTGAGTCCCACAAGAACCTCAACCAAAAATTATCACTACTATTTTTTCCACATTGTATTTTTCCAATTTTTTCTAATTGTTTATAATTCTTCATAGAAGCTCTTTTAATTCAGTTACCCAAAATAATACAATATATATAATGTTTTGCAAGACACAGCTTCTGCAACTGCCTTTATACCTTTAGGCTTTGTGACTTGACATCATAATGATCTTGATTTATTAGAAAATAAACCTTTTCCAGTGCTTTTTCTTTTAAATAGTGAACTGTAAATAACTAATCCAATATGAAAATGCTAAGTAGATCCTTTGAAATTCTAATGGAGGTTGTCTGCAACACTGCAAAATCCTTGTGTTAATACTTTACCTGTATATATGGAACATACAGGATTGTAACCTGCACATATACATATTTCTGTGTGCGTCTGCTGAGACACAGAAATTTGGGTGGGGTATAGCCAGCATATTCCAAAACAGGAGAGATTTTGTTGCTGGTTTTGTGTCTTAAAGATTTGTACTTGGATATTCAATGGCACAACACTGTTGTTAAATATAATTCAACCAACATTTTCTGCCCTCTTTCTTTAATTATTTCAGTTCTGTGGTTCAGCTGGCCCAAGCTTCCCAATTGTCAAATCATCACTGAAGAAACCTTTCTGCAAAGCTTAACTCCAGTCAGCCCTCATTTTGTGTCAGTAACAGCATTTTCTGCCTGTGCTTATGCACTTGCATGTGAATGCCATGGCACACCTTGTCAGCATCAGGATGGGTCTGGATAGAGAAAAGACTGACTCGGCCATGCATCAAAATCCTTGTGTTTGGAGCTCTGGCTCTGTCCATATTAAACCCAAGTCCTGGGCTAACAAACCTTCTTAATTACTCCTCTGTTCTCCCTCTCTACAGGAACCATCTCCAGCACATTCTGCCACCAGGCAAGCTCTGCTCCACCTGCCTATGATCAACACCAAATCTAGAGCTCAGAAGTTCTCCCTGACAGCCTTTACCAAATCACTTTTCCAGGCTTGCAATCCTTCAGAACACTGTCACTGTCACCAACCCACTATTTCCAGAACACTGTTAAGTGCTTATCACTTAAAACTTTAAACACTAATTGCATAGTAATGAAAACTTGAATTGATGGGAGAATAAACTTCTCCTAAGTGTCTGGCAGAATTCCAGCTCCAGTCCATAATAATCAAAATTTACTAAAATAGCATTTTTAAATATCCTTTGTTTGAAAACCTTTCTATACCCAAGTGTGTGAAGATCTAGATGCAAGATAGTAACTTTATGTGTTTATAGGATTGAGCCAAAAAATTGTTTCTGAATTAACAATTGCTAATTTGGGGTTGAATAAAATCTCTGTGTTCATCTTTAAAATATCTAAGTTATTGAAAATCATATTTCTCCTTCCTTTATTTCACCTGCTAGTGTTGTCAGGTACATCAATCCCTCTTAGAAATGTATGCCTCAAGAGAAAAACACTCAGCTTCCTCCTGACCTGGTGCTCAGGATGGAGACTCTTCCATTGTCACTTTGATAGGATTTGCTACTGATTGACAAAGCTACTGGGCAACCTGAGGGACTTTCCTCACTTTCTAAAACAACATTCTAAATTTTCACAACTTCAGATTAAAACTGCTAGAAATGAAGAGCTCATTCCCTGTATATTCTGCTCATGTGGGTGCTGATGGATCTGTTTAACACAGTGTTACTCGTGAGACATTGGATTATGTTGGATAAAGAAAAGGAAATAAAAGCAAACCGAATTCTTGACATATCCTTAACTATTCATGGCATTGGACTGGATTCCTCTTTCTAGTTTTTAGAAACTGCAGAAGAAACATCCTGAAAACATTGAAAGCACCAGTGCTAGTCCTTAGCATCTCTTAACTGTATTTAGTCCATGGTCAAAATCCCAACCCATTTCTTTAAGATCTCCTACATGTCACAAGAGCTTTGCAGAGGTTTTGGGCAGTGTTCCCAAACACAGAGCAAGATTTTCTTTTGCTTTTACCTTCAGGGCCACAAAATGAGAAGCTTCTGGCACTCTGATGTTCTGTCACTTCTTAATGCAAACTCTGGAAGTTCACGGACACGACGCTGCACAATCTGAGGAAGATAAATCACAGTTACTTCAAGCCAGCTGACAGCAGTTTAAGCAGCTGCAATCATCAACCACCAAGGGAGTTTCTTCTTTTATCTTACTAAATGCAAAAGTATACCAGGAACTGCTAATATCACTGGACTATCAGGAGTCCTGCTTTTACATAAATATCAGCAAGCGGTAAGTAAATTCTGTTGACGAAATGTAATAAAACAAAGACGGTTTCAAATATGACCATTCCCTGATGCATTCTGTAGCCCCCTCTTACTCACTTATTGCATGCTGCTGAGATTATAAGGTTTGCTTTTATCTGTCAGAAATCAATATTTCAAACATCGGATAAAAGAGGAAATTGAACTGGGAATAGGCTGAAGTGCTGTAAAAACTACAAAGCACAATTATCAAAAAGCACTTAAAGTACTTAATAGGACACACATATAAAAATGCTCAAATTAATGTCAGGGAACTATAATGAGAACTTTTTCTATGCTTTTTGATCCAAATGCAATGCAATTCGAGTGCAGCCTGGTCAGTCAATACAGTTTTCAATTTATATGAAACCCTAAGGATTTCTAGCAATCCATTTGCTAGAAATGAACCATTACATATGATTGGTTAATATTTCAATTTATTGAAAATACATTATTTTGTGTAAAGTGTTTAAGTTGTTGAGGTTTAATCATTATAAACAGTTATGATAAAAATAGATCTTTGGGTAAACAAAGACCTTACAGTCACGCTTCTAATAAATACTAGTATAACTAGAAAATTGGATTTTAAGAGAAATAGACATAAGGAAAAACTGCAGATATGGGAGTCACAAGATGAGAATAGATCTTCATCAGCACACATTAAGCTGAGAAGGTACCTTGTAAAATGTTGGAAACCATGGCTTTTTTTTTTCTTTTTTTTTTTTATTAAAAAAAACCTCCTCACAATTAACTTTAGTACTTTCCTTTTATATTTATATATTCATTTATCATCTTTAATACTACTGAGCTGGAGGTCTTTACAAAAACTATGCTAGATCAGAAATCACTGCAAATGGAAGTGCACATTTGTATGAGCATCCACAGAAAACAGATTGAGCGACTTCAGAAAATTTGATGTGAAACACAAAGGGCTGCAACACACAGAGGAGTTATAGGCATGATTTGAGCAAAGATGCACATTAATTAAATGGTTGTGTCCAACTGTAGCACTCTTTCCTAACCTACACCCCACAAGGAACAACAAGGGACTCTTGGAAATCTTTCTTTGTGGAAAGTTACTCTTAACATTTACATACTTCATGTTTATACTTTAACCATGACATTTCTTTCATATGAGGGAGCCTTTACTCTATCACGATTAAAATCTGTCTCTGACTGGAGCTACACCAAACTCTCTGAGCTGTGGATCACACTGTGGTTTCCACTAACAAATTGTTCCATAAGCCAAACACTTCCCCACCACCTTTCCTCATTACAGTTTGGAGCCCAGTACAGTACAACCTCTTAGTTAAGATCCCTCCTTTTTTAAGTCCAATCTGAATCTTTGCTATTATAATTGTAGTCCTACTTCTTGGTAAATTTTATGTGATGAAGAAGAGGCTATATAGCAATTCCCTTTTGCAAGAATGTTGACAATGAAAGCACAGTCATCACACAGGATCTTTCCAGCACACAGATTCTGTGAGTAGCACAGCCAGGCTCTGATCTACAGTTAATGACTTCTGCAATTCACCAAGTTAAACTGCACAATACACAGCCAAAATCTCTCTTCTAATAGCTCTGGTCTTGTGTATGTTAAGCAAAACGTAACATGATTTAACTGGGGACACTGGAAAAGATATCCCCTAAAACAGTTTTCACATTTGAAAACAGCTTTGACAAAGCTAAAAATAAATAGATAGTTTCAGCTGTATACTGTATTCACTTGAATGGTGTCTTGAATTTTCAGATATCCTGAACCAACAGGCTGGTTTTCAACAGAATCATCACAGAGCATACAAACTTTTCCAAACAGTGCATTTTTCCAAATAAATAAGTAATACAAATTGTTTTGTTTTCTCTGAGGAGAAAACATGCTATGATCTGGTAAGGCAATTGTAGTTATGGCAGTCATAATTGCACAGAAGCTTCTTCTGTTGCACCTTATTGTATTTTTTCCTTCAATTATTAAATTCAGAGGCTTAACCTCAAAAGAAAATGCACTTGTCTTTACATACACTTGAATTGTTACTGCCATTTAAAACTAATCAATGTTTTCTTTAGTACCATAATAGCTTATTTGCAAAGCACCTCTCTAAGAGATATTTACACGGTGTTCTGGAAGTAAACATGTTTCACATTCTAAGAAAAACTCCCAGTAAAGACAAAGAGGGCTTCATTCTCATCTCACAGTTCAGCACAAATAAAGTGGCTTAAAGAGCTTAAAAATTTGTGCACAAAGGGAATTGCTACTAGATGATACCCTTCCATTAATAAATAATACAAGGAAGATCTATGCATTGTACACAACCCCTATATCCCTAGAGAAGTCCAGGAAATTAATTTTCAAAGGCACAGCATATAAATATATGCTTTCATTAATGTTAACAGGAAAGCAAACAGTTAAAATCTTATTATTAAACTGTGTTTAAATACACATTCCTTAGAAATAATATACCACTCCTGATTTGGACCTTCAGCTGCATAAAACTCAGAGGACACCGAGGCCTGATTGAGGGTGGAAAGCCCAAGCTACTGCAGTAAAGTCAGAATGTGCACTCAGAGTGCACTTTGGCACTCACAGGAATGTTCACACCGCTCTCCTCTAGGAATAAAGGGGAGATTTTTAAATTAGTCCCCACAGACTTCTCCAGAGAGAGGTCAGAGAAACCAGGTTAAGTAATATGAGTACCTCTAGTGTCTTGAGATCTGAAGTTATTTAACAAAGAGAAGTTTGAATGGAGGAAATTTTGCCTAAGACTCACAATCAAGTTTTTTCATTTCCAGATGGAAACATCTACTGCTTTAATAAGCAGATCACCACCAGTTCAGGCTGTGCCTGTATTTAAAGACACCACACCCATTGATTCCAGAAGAGTAGCAAGACTATCTCTACAATGAAAGTTATAAAACCAAAACTATAAGGGACCAAGTTTTGCCAAAGGGAGGAACCAGAATTATTGTTGAAGGCATTGGACAAAGGGACTGCCACAAAGTAATGCAATGACCTATGGCAAAGGAGCCATGTTATATAGAATACACAAATTTTAAATTGTATTTTTCAGTGCATTTGTATCTGTGAATTTGGAATCTATTACTTTTATCTTCTGAAATGCACAGCCAATATTTTTAATTTGCTATCTTGAAAATTTAATGGGGGTGGCAGAATAATTTTGTCTTTTATCTGTTTACTGTATCTAGCTGCTAACATATGCTAGATATGTGGTATCTGTCATATATTGCAAGTACTGTTACTTTACAGAAATCAGTTCATTCCCTGATCTCCTTTTATTAACCAAAATTATCTTTCCAGCTGGTCTTTAATTAAATATTTTGTTAAGGGTCATTAAGGAATTGCATAAAATCCTCATAGTTTTCACTGCTAATCATGAAAATTTCATTCAACTGTGCTATAAATCTGAAATTTGTCTTCCAGTTTTACTACAAAACATTTTTAGAACAAGTATTGCAAAAAACAAAAACAAAAACAACCAAATCATCCAACAAAACCTCCTTAGTTTCCAGAAGAGAATTTCCCAATTAAATTAATATAAAATATAGAATAATCAAGAGTTTACTCAGAATGTTAAAACAGTGTGATTGAAAAATGAATACTAAGATTTTTCCTTTCTTCTTCACTTGAGTTAAGATAAAAGCAGGTTAAATTATAGATTATTCCTTTTCTTTAATAAAGCTAGAAGGTGGTGAGACAGTGTTGGGTAGATGCATAGTAGTAATGGATTATGGAGATTTTTGTCTCCTGGGTCACTGTTATGAATCTGATCCAAGACAGCAGTGATGAAATGTCAGTGCCATTTTATGGCTTTTAGCATGAAATCCTGACCCTGTGAGGTCAATGGCAAAACATCTGTAGTGCCAGGATTTTCACCTTTTGAATCTCTAAGATGTGAAAAGAATTAAGGTCTGACTCAGCATCCATTGACTTTAATGGGAGTTATACTAAGTTCAAGGTGCAGGTTTTTAAAAGTCCTTAGGTGCTGCTTTGCTCATGCTTTAATAAGAGCTGGATCCTTCAGATGACTCAAGCACTTAAAACTCCAGCATTAAAACTATAAACTTTTATCTTTAAAGTTAAATGTTCTGCTGACTCCCATCCCCTTGCTCCTCTGTCTGGATGACTCTGCTCCACTAGGCTGAGCACTGGATAAGGGCTTCTTTCACCATGTATTCCCTTCCCTTGCTTCTTCCTCTGACAGCAAAATCCTTGTCCCAGATGACACAAGGTCCAAAACCTCTTGGAGAGCCTCTGTGGCCCTCAAGAAATCTGGCATGGACTGTCTGCTCTGCATCCTGTCTGCTCAACTTACAGCCAATTCCCACAATTCCCACTCCTACAAAACGTGAGATCTCTGGAGCAGAGCGTTAGTAAACCTTTGGATCAAAATGACTTAACAAAGCAGCACAAGTCATCAAACATGCTTTTTGGAGTGATCAATTCAAAGAAAACCCTTATCAATTCCCTGAAAACAGGGAGAGGTGGCTTGTTATTTTATTTTATTTTATTTTATTTTATTTTATTTTATTTTATTTTATTTTATTTTATTTTATTTTATTTTATTTTATTTTATTTTATTTTATTNATTTTATTTTATTTTATTTCCTTTGCTTCGATAGTGGGTGTTTTGTGGAAAGGACACTATCAGCCATTTTAAACCAGCACTCACAGGACCCTAACTCTTAAGTCTTGCCACTTTGCAGCTTTGAAGATGTTTGATCATGGAAAGGAAATAAGAATAGAATCCGACTGGGCAGTTAAATATTAAGTGTTTATCTAATATGAAAACAAATTTCCAAAATGAAATTATTTGATCATGCCCTCAAAAATACTAAGGTACAAAAATATTAAATTTATGTCTTGCTGTAACATGTGCTTTCCAGACGTATTTCACTTGCAGTTCAGGCATGTGCTCCTAAAGTATTTAGCTATGCTGAAAACCACCCAGGAATTAAACTGGATGAAAGCATGCTGAAGAAGTTGTTGGAGGTTTAATTACCTTTTCTTTTTTTTTTCTCTTTAGTGGGAGTTCTGAATTCTGGAGGAGTAAAACTCCAGTCTCTACTGTATTGAAATGATATTTTTTTAGCACTCCAATCATTGTCTCTACTTGACTAAGACATTTCTGTGCTAAAGCAGGTGCATTTACTTTTCAAGTATTATTTTACTAATCAATTGAAAAATTACCTCCATGAATGACAGAAGTGCAGACCTTTGGAGTATTTCATTAAAAGGAGCAAACATTAATTACAAATCCAGCCCAACCTTTGCAGACATAAATTATGGGACGGATCTATTTTCTCCATGCTTAATTGCAAGCAGTGACTAGCTCTTTAAATTATTATCTCCAAGGCATGAATGAAATTAGAATGGATTTGGTGATATTCTCAAGGCTTATTTGTATCTAAATAACTTGGCCATATACTGTCTGGAGATAGAAGGAAAATTAGGTGAAACACCTTTGAACCTTTCAGCAGTGCTAGCTTACCATGAAAAAATTGGGGATTGCACAATGGAATTAGAACCTTAAAGTCTTTGCAGACCAGGAGGTCTAGATGCAGGCTAAACAACAGGATAATTGATAATGTCCAAGTATTTTTCTTCTAACCTATATTCTCAAAATTTTAGATGTTTGTAATTTTTTGAAGCATTCACGTTTCAGGCAGAGTATTTCAGGCAGCACCTTTCCTGAAAAGTAATATTTACATTTTAAGAAAAACAAGTAGTTTTCTAGTGAAGTAAAACCCCCTTCATATATTAAGAAGGCTGAAAATTTTGATTTTGTAATAGGCACAGAGCTGACATGTTTATGATCATATCAAAATCTGACAGGAAAATAGATGAATTGATTGCTCCATTGAAACACACAGGGAACAGAAGGTGAAGTTGGCTGTGATGAAGAGTGGGAAATAGATCAAGAATGCAAAGATTATTTTTTAATACAATAATGGAGACATATATGTTTGTTTTTTAAAAATGTATATAATGATTGCATTGGAAACAGGAAGCCTTCTATAAGGACTTTGTTTTTTATATACTACAGTGGGTGTAAACAAATGAGTCTCACAAGACACCGTGTGTACTGCCTGACCCTTGTTTTTACTACCCTTCCACCACAAAAGTTAATAATTTGGCATTGCATACTTTAAAAAAAAATAGATAATGACTTGCTTGGAGTTCAATTTACTTGTTTCATGATACAGTAAATACCAAGCTGAATTCTCACAGTGTTAATCATTAACCTGGGAGAGGGCATTTGCTTAAAATGCATTCTTTCAACTGTGATGTTTTATGAACACACTGGTAGATATTTCAACAGAAATTTCAAATATGCTGAAGATTTAAATAAGTTCAAGTCCCCACAAAAGCCAAACTCTCTCCACCTTTTAACTTTTGGATATAAAGTTATCCTCCATCTCTGCTGCAGGAGCAGCCTCTGACAGCAGAATAACAGGAGCTCTGCAGAGCTAGATTGTTTGAGGTACAGAGGAAGCCCAGTTCAGATTCAGAGGGCTTAATCATGGAAGACACCATGCAAAGAGCAGGGCAGGGTACCTTTAAAAGGAACTCTGATGGGATGGATTTTTTTTTTTAATTTTCTACTTTGACAGATTTCTCAGGCCCATAGCAAAATGTTTCTGGTACTGGGTTGAAGACTAACAAAACTAGAAGATTTCTTGACAAAAAATATTCTGCTGAAAAACTGAGATTTGTTCCAAAAATTTGGAAATACCTGTTCCAGCAGAGAGAGGACTTCATGGGCTCCATCATTTTAAGTCTCTTGCTATGGAGAGGGAAGAATGAGAAAACATATTTCCTAGAATTTTGGAAGTATTAATGTTTCCTTTCTTCTTCATGGTATTTCATCTTAATTTAAAAGTGAGGAGTTAAAGATTGATCTGGAGCTTGGGAAAAGCATTCAAGCAGAGGACCACGGGGGACAGAGTGAACCCTTTACCCATATTGCTTGAGAAAGGCACTGCTTGGCAATATATTCCTGGGAGTGATAATATCATAGGTAACCTATTTGCTCTGGAATCTAAACCAGAGCACCACACTTAAACGAGCTGCACCTACAGTGAAGGAAAATATATTATGAGGATGTCCCTACTTACACAGGCCTTAAGGGAATGTATGGTTTTTCAGAGATCTGGGCAAATTACTCTGTTTTGATAGTATATCAGTCTATACTCTGGAATCTATACATTGATCATGTACTTCATATTTTTTCAGTAAGAAAAACACCACCAACAATTACTGGCTATAATGCCTTGCAGCTTATGTACAGCTTCTATATAAGGAAGAAACACCTTAAGCAAAGTGTGAAAGTAGCACCAATACAATTTTAAAAATGTAGATATGTTGGAGCAGAGAAGGCAAGAAATTAGTTAAATGAGAGTTTTAAGAATTAAGATACTTTCTTCTTCCAGGCTTATGGAAAACAGAGCTGGTAGAATACATACTTTTAACCAACAGAAATTTTTCCTTCTGAATATAGAATTTCAGACAGAACTTTGCTTCAAGTTGTAAAAATTGTGAATGGAAATATTGAGGAATCATGATTTTTATATAAATATTAACCACTGCTGTATTAATTCACGTTTTACAGTCTAAATGCAGGCAAGTGCTTAGTCAGACATTGCCATGCAGTGAAACAGCGTGCATTAATTCCAGCTGAGCAGGAGTGTGAGCAGAGCCTGCTGAGAGTCAGAGCCCAGCTCCAGAGCACCTCCTGCCACCCTGGGGTCCCAGCCTTGCAGCCAGGGCTGCAGCACTGCTGGGGCTGTCCCCTGCTGCAGGGCTGGGCAGGGGTACAGCACAGGGCACAGGTGAGCTCCTCCATCAGGAGCACAGGTGAGCAGTTCCATCAGGAACACAGGGTGAGCAGATCCATCAGGAGCACAGGTGAGCAGATCCATCAGGAGCACAGGTG